>NC_143020.1:30882598-31095098 GCF_055824585.1 Amblyomma mixtum | reverse complement strand
ACGAAAAATACGAGCGTCGCAATGTACGTGGAGGATATGACGAGGATATGGAGCTTATTACCACGACAGACTTTCTATACCTCGATGTGGCATTCATAATTGAGTTTTGTGTCACACAAGGGACCCGATACCGGTGCTGTCTTTTCTAAGCAGCAATCTGGGCAATGCCGCATCATCGCCTACTGCGCCTGTATTTTCTCCAAATAAAAGCCGAATCACTGCATTCTAGAACTTGAGAATTTTACCTTATGTGTGTCTTCCGGAAATTTTGTCCCTGGTTATGCGGCTGGCCATTAGGATAGCGGTTTTCACTGAGGAGCATGATGTGTGTTGACTCTTATCCTTGAAAGACCGTATAGTCTGGCTTGGTCGTCAGGCTTTGCGCCTAGTGAAATATGATTTCGAAATGACATTGAAGTCTCGTCGGTTCCACAGATATCAAGCCACCTGTCCTGCTACCCCGTTAGCCTGTGTGACAGCCTTGGTTGCAACGGTGACATTTAGCGCAGCGATGGAGAACTATGTTAATTTATCGACCGCCTACCCTCCGCGTATCTGACCCTCCAATGCGTTGGCTTTCACTCTCCGATGACACTTGATACCGCGGAGGAACTACCTTCGCGGACCGTGCGTTCTGCGCGTTGCCAGAAGAGCACTGCTACTATCTATGTGGGCACGCTCTGAACTATTGATGCTACACAAGAACACGTCTAGACTTTCGACATACACTTCTTGCGTCGGTTTCTCGAGTCTCCCTCAGGAAAGAGTCCGAGGACAGTTCCTAATAAGCAGGCATTCTCTACCTGTACCAGCTCTTATTTGCTGACGCCTAAACCACCTAATGTGCTACCGCCTATATATCCTAAACAAATTGCCTGATTGGTTTTCTAAGCCACACCCGAACCCGATATGCTCGCAATATTGTGTTTCTGCGGAGAATCGAGGCTGGGTTGTTGCTCATCCCTGTGTAACGTTCGCACTGAACGCTTCCAGCAGTGACACTGCCATGGAATCACGTGTTTACGGCTATCAGCTCAAATTAACTCATCACACTCTTTCCCAGTTCCCTTTGCCCTGACTTCTAAACACTCCTAATACGTGATTGCTCAAGATTCCCTCTGAGGCTTTACAGTATAACCACTACAACCTCCGCCATCGTATGGTCTCTTCCTCCCCCGGCTTCTTTGCCCTGGCTTCCGTCTCTTTCCGCGGTAAACCAATTAAGGGGTGCGGCTCCAGGTACCGCTGTAGATTTGCCAATGACCAGTGGTAGAAGAATCTATCTTCGGGAGCGTAAAGTGTCGAGAGTCTAGAACCTCCACCAGTTGTCATGTGGTAGAGACAACCACGGAGAAGCCATACGAGCAGAGTACGCTGCCACTGCAACGAAATCTTTACTATGCTCATTCGGGGGTGGCACCAATATCGCATCTTGGAGGAGGCAAAAACCCAGAAAGATCACTGCTGCTCTCGGTCGCGCTGTGTTTAAAACACGTTCAGAAGTTTCGAGATTATGCGCGTCTAGGAAAATCTCGAATAACGCAGAACCAGTTTCCTAAATCTACAATCTTCCCGCAGACGTCATCTATCACTCAAACCGCAGCCACTTCAGTACTGCCATGGAACGACTTTTCTCTTAATTCATGTCGAACCCACCGATCATGTAAAAACCACCCTCATGTGGCCGTTTAGGTATTGGAAATAAACAAATAAATAAATAAATTCAAACTAACCTGGTAGCACCTGTCATTTGAAACAAACGACCGTGAGTGTATACGTACATTAAAAGCTTTGCGGCAAAATAACTGGCACGTGATTGTTCGGAAATCTTTAGTTTTTCCCGCGCGCGCTACACAACTTAAACAATCCTTGATTTTTCCTTGTCAGTGCACCTCCTTCAGCTTTCTGCTTAATCTAACAGGACCTGCTTTCACGTATTCGAAATTAGTAAGGGTGCTCCAGTTAGTTATCGGTTACAGGAAGATTTGATTAAAGCTTATGTGCTTTCAGGGACGGCACACTGAAAAGCCACGCCGTTGCATGAAACTGGCAAGCAGCGCCAACATAATTTAGAAGCTCATTTTATGCTTGCGACATTCTCAACGACGATGTGGAATAACTAATTTCAAAAGCTAAACTCGCTTTCATTGGTATGACCTTCAGCTACGCATTAAAATTTTCCGCCCCAAAGCCAAAACTAAAAGCTTGTTTCGCACTTCTCTATAACTAATCATCATTCATGGGACCTCTATCATTAACATAACGGCCACCATTCAATAAAATATACTGTACTCAGCTCACCGACCTAGCTTAATTTGTATTAAAGAGCAAAATATCTTTTTGCTAAAAGACAAATACCTCGGAAGAAAAGCCCGTGGAGTAGGTTGTCCATGATGCGCTCAAATGTAGCGGGGGCATTGCAGAGGCGGAAGGGCATGACATTAAATTCTTAGAGTCCGTCGGGTGTGTCGAATGCAGTTTTTGGGCGATCGGCCTCTGCCATCGGCACCTGCCAGTAACGAGAGCGCAAGTCCAATGAGGAGAAGAGCTCAGCACCCTGCAGGCAGTCGAGGGCATCGTCGATACGAGGGACAGGGTAAACGTCCTTGCGTGTAATCTTGAACTGAGAAAAAACCAGTCACACAAGACGACGGACAAAAAGAGAGTACACACCACAACGACTGGTGGCTTGTTCAGACGACGGTAGTCAACGCAGAACCAGATGGAACCGTCTTTTTTCTTGACAAAGACCAGCGGCGATATCCACGGGCTTTGCGACGGCTGCATCACGTGGCGCTTGAGCATGTCGGTCACCTGTTCGTCACTGGTGCGGCGCTCAGCGGCTCACACGCGGTACGAATATTGGCGCAAAGGGCCATGTGTGGCAGTGTCAATACAGTGAGTACAGTGGTTGTGCTTCCCTAGTGAAGTTTGCTGGTAGGCAAACGAACCTGTAAAACGGTGCAGGACGGCGGCAAGCTGGGCGCGTTGGGTAGGCGTCAGGGCGGCGTCGACGGAACGGTGAAGAAACATCTAGAATAGAGGACTGCTGGTGGGAACAGGTGTAATGGCGCTGACGTGATTGCCGGACGTGCTATCAACGAGAGGGCATGCGGAGGCTGGATCGAGCAAGGCAACACAAGCAATTAAGTGGCCATGGAGTAAATTAGTAGGGCAGGAGAACGGGTTGGACACATAAATATCGGGGACCGGACGCAGGCCTAACTGTGTCAACGCATCTTTGCAGAGACCGTTGTCGACTACCCGGACGCTGTGTTCCACGAACCAGTAACTTTTCACAGAACACCTGGATGGCTACCAGCCCAGTACTTCGCTGAGGATTCTTCGGAGAGGCTTCTGCTGATGGCTCTTGTTGGATTGCCTGCTGAGCTGACTGCAGCGTCACCCGTCTGCAATTTCGGAAGCTACAAGCCTTGCCTCGCCCACTTCGTTTGAGCCATTTTGGCGGCAGTAGCGGTGGGGACCGGACGCAGGCCTAACTGTGTCAACGCATCTTTGCAGAGACCGTTGTCGACTACCCGGACGCTGTGTTCCACGAACCAGTAACTTGTCACAGAACACCTGGATGGCTACCAGCCCAGTACTTCGCTGAGGATTCTTCGGAGAGGCTTCTGCTGATGGCTCTTGTTGGATTGCCTGCTGAGCTGACTGCAGCGTCACCCGTCTGCAATTTCGGAAGCTACAAGCCTTCCCTCGCCCACTTCGTTTGAGCCATTTTGGCGGCAGCAGCGGTGGGGACCGGACGCAGGCCTAACTGTGTCAACGCATCTTTGCAGGTTGGTTCTTGCTATTGTGTTCTACTTATCATTTTTCGCCGCTGCTGCTGCCAGCTTTTGTGCATTGTGATTGAAAGGGAGGGGACCATGACCCGTGAAACGTGCATTGCTTGCAAGAAGGCTGTGCCTGATGTTGGTAACAAGATGAAGTGCTGTGAGTGTGAATACTTATATCATTTAGGAAAATGTTCCGGCATTTCTGAAGCTGCTTTCAAGACTAAAAGTGAAGAAGAGTTGAATAAGTGGAAATGCCCTACTTGTTATTCTGCTAGGCTGAGAAGCGGTTCAGGTAGTACGTGCAAGGTGGTAGACGAGCTGCTACAGAAAGAAGATTCTGCAGTGGAATCACCTTCTAGGCTTCAAAATATGCCCTCAGTAGACTGAAAATTAAACCACATTGTTCTTCAACTAGAGGCACTCCGGCGGTTGCCGGAAAAGGTAGACGCTGTAGAAGAAAGCATGAACTTTATGAACTCTAATTTGAATCTCTCTTGTCTAAATGTGAAGAAGTAATTTGCGAGAACGCATCCCTCAGAGCTAGCAATGAACTTCTTCAGAAACAAAACCGAGATTTGACAAACCGCGTCAATTCACTGGAACAGTATTCAAGAGCTAATAATGTTGAATTGAAAGGCATACCTGTGACTACAAACGAGAACTGCGAGCTGATTATACAAGAAATTGGAAAAAAAGTTGGATGCTCTGTCACTTCCGATGATATCGACGTCTGCCACCGAGTTTCCCTCAGACACAGCTCAGACGAAAAGAACCTGATTGTACGCTTTGTGTCTCGGAAGCTACGTAACGAATTTTATCAAAAAGGGAAGAAAGCGCGACTTGACACTGAGAGCTTGGGTTTCTCAGGCGATAACAAACTGGTGTTTGTGAATGAGCACCTTACTCCAGAAAACAAAAGGCTCTTGGCAGAAGCGGTCAAAAGGAAAAAGGAAAAAGGGTGGAAGTTCGTATGGACAGATCAAGGACAAGTAAAGGCGCGAAAGACAACAGACAGCCCCATTGTTCGTGTGACTTGCGATGATGATCTGGCTAGTATCAACTAGATAATCTCAATGGGCATCCAGGCGACTTATCCGACTGTTGACGTTATCAATCAGAGAATAGCATCGCAAGATGTGCTGTTGGGTGCGCATTTCAATGCCAGAAGCCTGAGAAAAAATGTAGATTCTATATTCAACTTCACAAACTTATTCGATTCTCATTTTGCCTTTTTGGGCATATCTGAAAGTTGGCTAAGTCCAGAGGAATTGCAACTTTTTAACAAAACCGGTTACAACCTAGAAGCACAATGTCGCAAAAACAAACTTAATTCAAATTTTCCCCATGGTGGTGTTGCGTTGTATATCGATGAAAATATAAGCTATAAACGGCTGAATCATGTTGATTTCTTTACAGAAAATTGTGAAAGTGTTTGGGTATGCATAGAAAAATCGCATTTACAGATGGCTAAGAATCTTATCATTGGAGTGGTCTACCGATCGCCTTCAGCACTATACCAAGAGTTTTGTTCTGATTTTGACCGCATACTTTGTTCTTTTTTAAATGATAATGCTGCTGTAATCATTATGGGTGATTTTAATATTGATGTATCAAATAACAATTGCCCGTCATGTTATGAATATGTTTCTTGTTATACTAGTTACGGGTATACGTGTCTTGTTGACTTACCCACGAGAGTAACAGAACACAGTGCTACAATTATTGACCATTTGTTAACTAATGTCCGTGTTTGTAGTTCTTTCGTTATAGAGGCCGACATTACTGATCATTATCCTGTGCTGTTTACAATGTCAAACTATTTGAAAATTTCTAATAAGCATTATAATCGGAGATTTTTTAATCACTCGCGGTTTGTAAATAATGTATGTGCTATTGACTGGTCGTCTGTATATTCATCTAGCTGCGCTAATGATAGCTATAACCAATTTGTTCAACTTTACACAGAAGCAATGACGTCTGCGACCACCTCTTACTCTGTTACTGCTAAGCACAAAACCCCACGAAATCCTTGTGTATTGAACTCGGTCTTACTTTGCATTAAAAAGAAATACAATATGTATAGAAAACTAAAAAAACAACCCTTTAATCCATCATTAAGACGCCGGTATTCAGAGTACTCAAGAATTTTAAACAATGTGCTCTTTGCTGCAAAAAAAGCCTACTTCAGTGATCAGGTCCGTTTTAATGGAAAGGATTCAAAGAAAAACTGGAGTATCGTGAACAAATACCTTGGCAGAGAAAGAAAGCAACAATTGCCTGATAAAGCAGCATATAATGGCACAACACATACGTCACCAGAGGATATCTGTGCAGCTTTTAGCGATTACTTTTCGTCAATAGAAAATATAAATCCAACCGAACCCTGTGCCACATGCCTCGTTCGACCAACTGGCTCATTTTATCTTTTTCCTACAGATGGTGATGAGGTAAAGTCAGCAATAACCGGCATGCGTAATGCTTCTTGTGGCATTGATAACATTTCAGCCCAAAGTGCTAAACTGGTGATAGAAATAATATCTCCAGTGCTAGCCCATATTGTCAATTTAATTTTCTCGACAGGCGTTTTTCCGGCAAAAATGAAAGTAGCAAAAGTTCTTCCATTATACAAGTCAAAAGAAAAAGATAACATCCAGAATTACAGGCCGATATCAATATTACCGTTTTTCAGCAAGGTCGCTGAAAAACTGTTAGCAGCAAGAATTAACAGCTACCTAGAAAAACACAGTATTCTGTCACCCTACCAATTTGGGTTCAGAAAAGGATATTCCACAACAACTGCCGTTTCGACCTTTGTTGACATAGTTAGGAAGTTTATTGATTCGGGTTCCCTAGCAGCAGGCATATTTATCGACTTCGCCAAAGCCTTTGATTCTCTAAACCACAGCATTCTTAAAGAAAAGTTAATTGGTTACGACGTCAACGGCACACCCCTAACACTCATTGAAAGTTACCTAAAGGACCGCCATCAAGTTGTTTTCTTCGGAAATTCACAGTCGACTGCAAAGGTGATTAATATCGGGGTTCCCCAAGGCTCCGTGTTGGGACCTTTGTTTTTTTTGCTTTATATCAATGACTTGCCTTCCCAATTAACTTATGCTCAAACTGTATTATATGCCGATGATACGACTCTAGTATTATCAGATCGCGATGAAAGTGCCCTGATTAGAAAAGTAAATAAAGAATTACAAAATGTACATAAATGGTGCATGGCGAATGCAGTCAACCTTAATCCAAATAAAACCGTGTTTATCCTTTTT
Organism: Amblyomma mixtum; assembly: GCF_055824585.1. Classification (NCBI taxonomy): domain Eukaryota; kingdom Metazoa; phylum Arthropoda; class Arachnida; order Ixodida; family Ixodidae; genus Amblyomma; species Amblyomma mixtum. Next base: position 31,088,026 of record NC_143020.1, on the reverse strand, counting down.
CACTCTGGCAGAAGAATTGTTTCTCAGCATACAGATGTAATTTACAATAACCGGCCTATTCAGCATGCTACCAACACAAAATTTTTGGGTATTGTGATAGATAGTTATCTCAAGTTTGATTTACACATCCGTTCAATAATTAAAAAAGCCTCATACGGCCTGCATGCACTTTCCAAATGCCGAAATTTTTTCCCCGTTGATGTGCTTGTTAACCTTTATTACGCCTTTGTCCATTCACATATTAATTACTGTGTATCTGTTTGGGGATGCACATATTCATCTCACATCGCCCCCTTATATGCTTTTCAAAAAAGAGCTCTTCGAATGGTCGCGCAAAACATTCAGCATACTCATCCGGATGAATTATTTGCCGTTCTTGGTATCCTAAATGTATATGACCTAGTAACTTATAATACCGCTTCCTTAATTTATCAGATAATTCACAACACACTTAATTAAACTACAGTATGTCCTCGTCACTCATTACGCACGAACACGTCTACTACAAGACATCGGCTCTTGCTTCCTACAATACATACAAATTATGGTCGACAAACTTTGCAATTTACGGGTCCTTATCTGTGGAATAGTCTTGAATATAACGTTCAAATTTCACCTACACTTCATGCCTTTCAGAAACAATTAAAACATTTTCTACTAAATTCAACCTAGTCTACATTCTTTAGTGCTGTAGTTTGTGTTTTTCTTTTCTAATTATAACATGTTTATTTGATATTGTCACTAGTATCCAGTGCCTACCGCTGTAACATGCTTATTGTCATATAGTTGCGTTATTTGTTGCTGTCGTCTACGTCATATGTAATAGCTTATAGTGGTCGGGACCCTTAAACAAATTTTGTTGGGTCCCTGAAATTGTCTGTTTGTATTTCTGTTTGTATTTCATGTTTTTTTATTTCAGCCACGAAGAATTGTAAGCAGGGCATGAGGCAGCAAAACAGATTTCTGGTTATCGCATCGTAAGAGTGTTTGTAAGTGACATTTGCGTTAGAGAGAGGCACAAGAAAGAGGCACCAGCACTGTAGAGAAAGGCGGAACGTCTGTGTCCTCTGAGAGGACCACAGTAGCGGCAGCCGCACCGGGTACGTCGAAAGGAACGTCAATGAAGGGCGATAGCTCTAGCTGAGCACGGGAACAGTCAATAACGGCGGGATGTGTAGAAAGGCAGTCCCAACCAAGGATGACGTCATAAGACGAGTGGGCGAGGATGACGAACTCTATTGTGTAGGGGACGTTATCGATAAGCAGGCGGGCGGTGCAGGCCGCTGATGGTCGAATGTCCTGAGTGCTGGCGGGGCGGAGAGGAACGGCAGGAAGAGGCGTCGTCACTTTTGTGAGTCTGCGACGGAGGGGGTGGCTAAGAACGGAAACGGCTGCGCCAGAGTCAACAAGTGCTTCGACGGCGACTCTCTCAACGAGCACGGTGATCCCTCATGTAATGCCCCATACCAGGGGCCTTTAAAGTATCAAATAAAAAAAATAATGTTGGCGGGCACGGAAACAGGTCTTGAGCGAGTTGCTGGCGGCGCAGTTCTTGCCTGCTGAGCTGCGGCCGATAGTTTTCGGCTTCCACTGCGGGTTGGCGGTGGAGCATCGGAGAACGGGGTCATCGGCCAGGGGACGGCGGTCGGTGGGAGCGGAAATGGTAACTAGGAGAACAGGAATCCGGAGTTGGCACATGCGACGCAGGCGAAGAGGACAGCGGAAAATCGTACAGCGGCTCTCGCCTATAATTGCACGGAAGAAGGGCGCGACTGCGGCACAAACGAGCCACGTGGCCAGCGACTCCGCAGGCGTACCAAGCGGGGCGATTTTCTTAAGTGCGCCAGGGATTGAGAGGCTCCGGCTTAGATCGTGGGCGGGCAACCGGACGATAAGTGGTTGGCGTAGGTCGCTGGGGTTCTAACAGGCGATGGGGAGGCCCGTAGAAAGGAGCAGCAGGCGAAGGCTGCGGTCGCGCTACAGCATTCGCGTAGGTTAAATGAGCAGTGATCAGTGGCTGCTGAGGAGGTGGAGGAGGAGATGGCAGTACCTCGGCGACCTGCTCCTGTATCACACGCTGGATGTTGGGAGTGAGCGGCGGCGCAGGAGTAGGTGGGCTGGTCGACAAGCAGAGCTGCCGGGCGACTCCTTCACGGAAAAACTGCTGAGTGTGCTGGAGGAGCGACTGGTTGTCCAGAGCACCGTCCGCGCGAAGAGCCAAGCAGGGAATAGTTGCCTCTTGAAAGCCGCCTCGGCGGGTGGAAAGGCGTTGCTTGCGCAGCTCAGCGAAGCTTTGGCAGCAGCTTATCGCATCGGAGACAGACTGGGGATTTTTCGTGACGAGCATCTGAAAGGCGTCATCATCAATGCCTTTCAGAATATTTGGGACCTTGTCGGCCTCGCTCATGGAAGCGTTTATGCGCTTGCAAATGCCGACGACATCTTCGATGTAGCTTGTAAAATATTCGCCACTTTGTTGTGCCCGACTGCGCCAGCGTTGCTCGGCGCGAAGCTTACGCACAGCGGTAGGGCAAAAGACCTCTTTTCAGCTGGTTTTAAGATTCGCCCGGCTGGAGATGTCCGTGCGGATCTTAGACGATGCCCGGGAACATTGAACGGGGCAGAGATGCATAGATGCTCTGCCCCGTTCAAAGTTCCCGGGCATCGTCTCTAAGACACCTTGTGACGATTGCAACTTCGTCTACATCGGAGAGACCGGAAATCTGCCAAGGCAGGTAAAAGAGCACCGAAATGATGTCACAAAAAACCGGACGGCGTCAAGGGCTGTGGCAGAACACACGCAAATAGAAGGACATGAGATCGCTTGGGATGACGTGGAAATATTTGCTACAGAAAGAAACCTATCAGTGCGGTGGCACTTGGAATCCTTGATAACGCAATCGAATCCCAACACTATCAGCACAATCAAGGCAGGGGAAATCTTCACCCGCCTTACGCAAAATCACTACGTCGACTAGACAAAGCCAGATAAGCTGCATCTTAACCGGCCTGTTATTCATTGTGAACACGGAACGCGTAGCGGTTCCGAAACGTCAACTAACCCCTTTTTGACGTGGTCAGTGACCGATGTTTGCATTCTACTATGACCTAAAACATCGAAGCATTTTAACTGTAATGACGCTTCCAATACCTGGCACATATATTATAAGATTTAACAAACGTTAGAAAAAAATTCCCCATAGCCTCATTGTCGAAGCATTTATTGCAAATCTGAAAATACCCACGTGATGTTCTTGTGCTCTGCTGTCCATTATCGCTTGCTTCTTTGTATATACTGATGTAATGTAGTTGTCGCTAACTATTTGTAATTTTTTTGTATTACAGGTGTGCTTACTCCTGCTTGGAGTAAGGCGACTCTGCACTGTTGATAAACAAATAAGTTAATTAAAAAAGTTTTGAGTAGTTACAGAAAGCAAATATACGCAAATTCGTGAGAGACCCTTAGTAGAAGAAATTCATCACAATAAGTAACTTCGCATGGAAGCTGAGTCTAAGTAACTGTAATAGTTGAGCTCATTTCCTACCGTTGTGGAGCGGGAACTGGGATGGCTCATCGCAGCTGTTGTAAGAAACTATTTTGAAATGGCTGTCACGCCACATTTGTGAAAACTTGTTACGCTTGTGCAACGAGCATTGAGGTGCTCGTCACGTATTTGTAATATTGGAGTAATTACTCACTTACATTCAGCCAACGGGAGACGCTACTGGCTGCCGAGGAATGCGAACGTGCGTCGGAATCACTCCGGACGTTTTGCGCTTTTCTATCGGACAGATTCTCTGCAGCGTCCGAAATATAGGTGGACAAAATTCGCTAAGTCACCTGGCCTCCGTGGATACTATTTTAAACCAGGTGGGCCAATTTTATCGCACTTTACGAGACTTTTCTTGTTCACCACATGCAACGGCCGAGCTAGACCTGTCCGGTGTAGCCACGAGTACGGGCCGGGCGCACGCACCTAACCGGCGCCAGTGGCGACTGAGGTTGGCCACGGCCCGGAATCCATTAAAGTCGTGGAAATCCTGTTTCCGGAGAAAAAACAGCCCGTCTTTCGTGATTTCAGAGAAGACAACTACAATGAAATATAGTTTAGAACTCAAAGTTCAACGTTTCGTAACCCGCCTTCTTCAATGAGCAGAGCTACTTTATTTCTTGTGACGCGTGCCGATGTTGTAGCGAGAAATTTCAAACTTCCAAGCACCAGATAACCTGCTCAGTGACCAGCCTTGCGTGCAACTACTTCCGCGCTCATTTCTGATGCTGAGAACGTGAAAACCACAGAGGAAGTGCGCGATGGTAAGCAACTACTTGCTACGCATAGCTTTCCTAATCTTCGAGAAAGACACAAGAGCTGCCATTAATCTTAAACAAACAAATTTCGCTTTGGAATTTTTTCGAAATTTCGCTTAAACATGCTGAATGAGAGCAAGCTGTACCCATCCTTTCACTTGAATAATTCTTGGTTTGAAAATGAGGAGATTATATCAGGGAGGCTGGAATCGTTGCCTATAGGGCGTGGAAATTTGTATATGTCGTCAGTTGCAGCAAAATTGGTAGAAAACAAAAGAGAAAAATTTTCTTCAGGGTGAGAAAAAACTGCCCAACTATGTCCAGTTTTGGAAGATAGGGATACTGCGTTATTTGATTATTTTGCGCTTGAGCAGCTTTATATATGAAACATTTTCTAGTACACAATTGAAAATGTTTTTCGTGAATAGTTCTTTAGCACATATAAAACCAAATAGGCTAAATTGTGATAGATAGTGAGTCAGCACAAACATCAGGCATGCTTTGGTGCCTATAAGTTTCCCTTCCTTGCTTGATATAAAAATTACCTAAGCTATTCAAGTGCATCCTATAACTTGGTCTTACCTATCACGTATTTAAATTAACGCCATGCCTTACACATCTGAGCATTCACGGGTCAGAAACTCACCTTTCGGTGGAGCGCATTTCTTTTCGCACTCTTCCTTGGAGAGGTATCTGTTCTTGTTGCCTCCGCAGCCTCCGTAGTAGAAGGTCTCGCACTTGCCAGATTCCGTATTGAACCACCACCTTGGAAGCTTAGCCTTGCAGAGCCCCACTTGTGCTTTCGGAGTGCACTGTTTCACAAACTTTGTAGCCGCTGCAGAGGGAAAAGTAAACAGTGGTAGGGTTTTAACGTACTTAAACCGAGTAAACGTGTAAAAGCATGTGTATAGCATGCCTGGCTCATGGTTTTGCTTTTCTGGCTCGTCGGCACGCCTGGAAACAACATTAGTTCGACAAAGACGGCAATGCCAAATGCAAAGCGCGGGAGTACCCCTTTGATACCAATAATATGTATGTGCTATAGTAGTAATAGTTGATTAAGAAGACGACGTGAAATGAACAGTGCCACAGGGTGTATATTAGTTCGACAGTATTACTTCATGAAGACGGCGACGGGCAAATGCACAGAGCGAGAATTTTTTGCAGTTTAAAGCGATCGACTGGGGCGAAAGCATAGTACTCTCGTGCAGCGTCCAGCGAAGCTGATGCGTTCGCGTTCGCCTCCAGGTTGGGGTCATTGTACTTATATATTTATTTGTAGTTTAGCTCCTAGCTCTCATCAGCGCCTCTATTGGTAAGCCTCTTTAAGACACTTTTTCACTTTTTCAAAATTTTTTATACAGGATGGTTATGGAATTTGATAAGCTAGCGTTGCTGATAAGTGTGCTGATAAGCTGATAAGTGTGCAACTCTCAACCTTAGAAACGCCTTTATACATTATGCTCATTAAGGCCGAGCGACCTCCTTTGGAAACGCCGTTTCTATGAGCTTCAAGTGCATTCTTAGAGACCAAAGACGCCCGAAAATGCTCTTAGCACGCGGCAGAAACGGAAGAGCGTGACGTGTACAAAGTAAAACAGCAGGAGGTTTCACGCCGAGCTTACAGGAGGTATTCAGAGGCTTGGATTGAGAGAAACGTGCGTAAAATTTCATGAAGAACATTGCACTCTGTCCTGATATCCTGATGACGTTGTCTTGATACGTAACTTAGAGGACAAATCACAGAGCATGATGGAGGAAATTAACACGCAAATAAGCTAAACCTGAACAATCTGAGGAGCATACAACAGTCCGTTACAAACAGCAAGGCATTGTGTCTGATAAGTGAGTAAAACCGAGCCTACTTATAACAAACTAACGGTCACATGGATTACGTTCTCTGCATCTGAAGTTCATAGTGACTGGACTGCTAGGGTTAAAGGAAAAATTAGAGTAAATCAAAGGAGGCCTCAACTGACCGAAAAAAATGCGCTGTCCGCTTTTCCTTCTCCAAACCACACTCGATTACTGGGCTGGCCACAAGATTCATTATACCAGAGCATTAATTTAAATTGTGGACGATATAATTGATTTAGACCGTACACCTCTTTGGCAAGTACTCACCGGAGATCCGGAACCTGCAAGTGAAATTACTACTTAGAAGAACTTAGAGATGAAACTTGCAGCCACGAATCGGAAGCTGCGGCGCCGCGGCAGCGGGAACGCCGGCAGCTACGGTAATAAGATAGGCATATATACAGCGGGTCCAACCGAGGAAGGCATCTGCACCATTGCATTGGTGCATGAGGGAAAGCAGGTGCACGGGCTCTCGGTAAAAAGTAGCGATGCGCTAATGTTGGAGGAGGTGTCGATTGCACTGGCCGCCACCCAATCCGAGGCAGCCTACATAATGTAGGACTATCAGCAGGCCTGCCGAAATTACGTGCGGGGTAGGATAGCGCCACGCGCCCGCAGAATACTATCGGCATTTGACAGCAATTCGAATTCGGCTATGCGTAAAAAACAGATCTTATGGGTGCCCAGTCAACGGGGGTTGAGAGGAACGAGGCTACTCAGGCCGCTTCACGAGCGTTCCTTCTCCCGGGTTCCGCTCAATCCCTCGGTTCTGTGGCGGCAATCATACCGGTTCCGCTAATCTCTTACGCGGATATCATAAATCATTTACGCCTCTGCAGGAGGGTACTCCCGGGACCCGCCAAGGGTCTCGACAAAACCGAGGAGTGCAACCTTAGACGGCTCCAAAGCAGGTCTTTCTTAAATCCCGCATAAAAGTTTTTACACAACATTTTTGGTTTCCTCTCGGGAGGTATATCAGATAATAATTATTATAAATATCGCTGCCTACGATGTATAACAAAAACTTACCTGTTTGCTTAGGGAGCAACGCGGCACTGCCGAGAGCTACCAGAGCAAGAAAGAGAAGCGCTTTGCAGATCTCCATGGCCACACTTGTAATTTGACTTGGACTGCAATGGCTTATTTATAGCCAGCGGCGGAGATCTCTTTTACAGGCAAAAGTCTTAGGCTTTGGAAAAAAAAGACACTGAAAATCTTTAACTCAATGCAATTGTTACAGGAAGAATATAAATAGCTAATGGAACAATGCTGTGAACTGCATCTCCGCAGCGTCTGCTCAGTTCATCTCCTATTGTGCATTCCTCCTACTCTTTGTCTAGTTAAGCTTGCTTAGCAACGTGAAAAGTGGCGCACAACTTCTTTCTGTTAACAATACGACTACACAAAAAATGAAACTCTAGGTTTGGTCGTGGAGTAACAATGGGATCAAAATTTTCTGATATAGCCCCTGACATTGGTGGTTAACGAGATATAATAGGTTGGTCTTACAACACACTCGGCGCATAAACAAGCGTGTTTCAGAAACACTTCCAGTTGCAAGTTTCGTTCAGCTGCATATTTCTCGTTGAGCGCAGCTTCTTGACACTTAAAATATCGGCATGACGTTTGTGCTTTCCAAACCCACTATTCCAGGTACAATGGTTTCTAGCGCGGCAGGCTTTCTGTCTCTCGAAAGCAGAATTTTTTTTCAGAATATGAATTCTTATCTATGGTCAGTTACACAAACCAAGTGAAATAAAACAGGCGCACAGCAATAAAACCGAGAAAAATGGTTATTCGCCGCGGTTGTTCTCACTTAACAACAAAGATCTACGTGCGTAAGCCACTCCAGTTGTGCAATAAAAATGGTGTTTTCGGGAGACACAAAGGCTGCCGCGCTAGAAACCATTGTGGCTGCAATAGTGGGTTTGGAAAGCACTAACGTCATTCTGATAATATTACTGTCAAGAGCTTGCTCTGGACGAGAAATGTGCAGCTGGAGAGGAAATTTTCTGCATTTGTTCAAGCGTCTTTGCAGTTCGTGTTGCGCTGGAGTCGGCTTATAATCAGTAGCCAGAAATGTCCGCTTCCTTGCTTCAGGTCGAAAAAGAATAGCGGCGAAAGCCCGCACACTCAATATTCTGCGGCGTTTTATCACTGCAGTTTTCACTTAAATGGAATGTTTAGTCCTGGCACTGAACACTTTTTAGGTGATTCCAAAACTTTCTGAGGTGCTGTGCAACTGAATGTGTTTGATTTCGTACTTCGGTGCATGTCAACACCGAATCCACCTGCAGCTCAGTTCTATTGAAGCAGGCAGCTGTTGAGAACAAAGACGTGGTCTAGAATTCGGCCTCCTACGTTATGTGGTGTTCTTATTCTGAACAGAATGTCACCTGACAATATTTGCGCAGCGGATGCCTCTCTTCGGCACAGCTGCAAGACACAAGACGGCTCCCAGCTTCGCGTTTACAGGGTACACAGGTCGAGGGTATAAAAACCATTACACACTTCCGGGCTTTTTTTTTTTTCAATCTGTTTTGGAATCCTATAACTAATCATCGTCATCATCACGAGCCTGACTACACCGACTGCAGGACAAAAGCCTCGAACATGTCGCTCCAATTAACACTGTCCTTTAATAGCTGCACCCAACGTATCCCCGAGAACTTCTCATCTCATCTGCCCACCTATCTTTCTCGACACCCCTGCTACTCTCGCTTTCTCTTGGAATCCACTACGTTACTCTTAAGGACCGGCGATAATCTTGCCGTCACGTTACATGCCCAGCCCAAGCCCATTTCTCGCTCTTGATTTCGACCAGGATGTCATTAATACGCGTTTGTTGCGAAACCCACTCGCCCGTTTGCGATCTGTTCGGGTTAAAGCATTTTCTCTGATGTTCTGCCAAAAGATGCGTAAATATTGTTAACAGGAGCTGCGCTGCCTTCCTCTGCGACTCTCTTGCCTTGCTGTTCTTTAATTGCAGCCCGCTTGAGTATTTTTTGCACGGTTTCGTATGGGTGTCTTCGGGGTTAGAACGCTCGGTTGCCGAGCGGGAAGACCCTGGTCCAATCCAAGCCATGAAGGGCGCATTCTGATAGACTCCAGGAAAAAAAGCGCTCGTGGCCTGTGCGACAAAAAATTATTCTGTTGAAAGGAGCAGTCACTATCGCACATGAAGAGAATACTCACTGGCATCGCATTGAAAAATGCAAAAAAAATACTAATCCTCTCCTCAATATATAATTTCGCGGATTTTGGTGTATAAACTGAACTCGGTATATCAAAATAAGTTTTGAAATATTAGGAACAAGAAGCAATTATTCGCAGCTCTTAAATTTTCACAAAATTACATAATAATTTTGGTTGTTTCATAGCAGTCTGCCCGTATCAGAAAGCGCCTACTAGTATTAACCTATGGGACATAGATTTCTCAGCCTCTTTTGTTAGATTTCTGTCATATTTTATGCAATGCAATTTTATGCATTTTACGCAGTACGGCATCGACTCAATTGCATACGATCTGCCTGAAGTGTTTTTATAGGCAGAGCATGGAATCGCATCCGACTAGCCTGAAGTGTATTGAATGTAGGGGAGATAAAGTTCGACTTTTAATCTAAGATAACGTAACTGGCACTCTCCAAGAAAAAGTAAAAACGTTGTGGTCATATCAAGAGGCTGGTAGCTTACTGGAAGCAATATCCGTGCACCATTTTATGGAATTTTGCAGACCTCATTCGCGTCACCGTTTGAGAGCAGGCAATTCTATGGTCTCGCGAGAACGAAAGTCGAGTTGAAGTTCCAGGTTATTTTCCTATCTTACAAAGGAGGAGTCGGAAATACAAGCTATGGTAATAGCTAGACTGAAGGTCGCGGCTTTTTGAGATAGTGGCAGTACAGAAGGAAAGCGAGGATAACATCATTCACACGAATTCAACATATGATGGGTAGGCCATACAGATTCACACTTACGCGAAGCGCGAATTCACATGCAAGAAATCGCAATACACGCATGAATTTAAAGCAAATGTTTGCAAATGACTGAAATATGTAGTATAGATATCACAAACTAAGTATAATATATTGTATTGATATCGCAAACATTGCAGAAGGAAATTCATATGTCTGCTTCTTTCAAAGACAGAAATTGTCACGGCAGTAGTCACAGATTTCCTGTTTTCAATTGATGGTAGTATCAAAATGGTTATGGCCTAATTTTTTAGCAAGACGGGAAGGTTGCAACGTAAAGACTGGTTCAAAGAGTAAGTTCTTGGTGTAGCAGTGATTCAAGTTTTTTTGTGTCTGGTGTCAGAGCAGTTGCTGTTTTATCTCAGTTGTCCACACTGCACGAGATCGGTTCCTGTGAACTGGCCACGAAGCGCCAGTGAAAGACGAAGAGCCGCCGCACTGCACGAGATCGGTTCCGGTGAACTGGCCATCATCTGCGCTACCCGCCGTATTGCTCTCCCAATTTGTATCGCTTGCCGTGAAACCCCCTTTTATTTGGTGGTGGTTGCGGTCTTCTGACGCCCTGGACATTCGCAGCCGTCCAGTCTTGCCCCACCCACCCCACCTTTCTCTGCGCTAGAGCGCTCCACCAGCGCGATCCGGATGTCTTCAGTGGCACCGGCGATCATGACGTCGAAGACTGGTTGGCATCCTACCAACGGTTGAGCACCCATAATAAATGGGATGATGCCCTCAAGCTAAATAACGTCGTATTCTACCTTTCGGACGTCGCGAATCTATGGTTCCGGAACCGCGAAGCCGATATCACCTCGTGGTCAGCCTTCAAAACCAATTTTTGCGGCGTATTCGGCAGGCCTGCGTTGCGCAAGCGGCGCGCGGAACAACGCCTGCGAAATAGGGCTCAGCTGCTTGGTGAAATTTCCCCAGCTACATCGAAGACGTCGTAAACCTTTGTACACACGTGGATGCCTGTAAGAAGCCATTTATCCCAAATAGTCGCTTAAGATCTATACAACCCACTGCAACTTAAACTTTCTTTGCAACTTAAACTGTTTGGTCTAAGGCCCTTTTCCCAAGCATCTCACCCTAGAAGAGCCGAGCACCACGCCAGGGGAAATCTTGTACCCATTAAAGAAACCGGTGGGTACGCGGCGGCACTGGGGATCGAACCCAGCACCTCCCGAATGCGAGGCGGATGCTCTACCACAAGGCCACGCTTCGGTTCAAGCCGAGGTGGTGGGTTCGACTCCCGCCGCCGGCCGGGTACCCACCGGTTTTCTCAAAATGGGTACAAGCTATGGACCGGCCTGGTGCTCGGTTTCATAGGGCTGTATTGCTTGAGAACGGAGCCTGCGCCTTCAAATCCCGTCACTGTGGGCAGAGAGTCGTGAGGACAAAGCGTCTATCAATTCTCCTATCAATCAAATGCGAGCTGCGCTATTGCATAGGAGGCTCATCTCTTTTAGGTTTGTTTAAAGGCCCCAATACGAAGTTCTCATCTCTGCAATTGTTCGGAGAAATTTTCAGCTCTTAAACGGCATGCTAACTTAGTGTATGAAAAGTGCCGGGCATGTTGTGCTATGCATGTATTTAAACGGCGGCAATAATTACAAACCCCTGCACAATGTGAACAGATAAGGTTTGCCCTACGTTCTTGCAGGAAGTCATTTATCCCGAATAGTCGCTCAAGATGTATACGACCCACTGCAACTTAAACTTTCTTAAGGTAAGGCAGAAAACCTTGGTTGACAAGAGAACACCTGAAAATGGTCAAGAATAGAAATGTGTTGCACGCCAAATTTGTGAGAACTGAAGATCTAAATACACTTGCAGAATTGAGGAACTGCCGGAATAAGCTTACGTCTACGCTGAGGTAAGCTAAGGATGCATACTTAATAGTTATCGTCCATGCTGAATCTACGCTGCGGCCAGATGCAGCCTGGCGCAAGTTGAACTCCTTTGTGCGTCCCGGTGCTCGTCCCTTTAGATTTGGCACCTTTAGGCATGAGGAAAAAGTATTGTCCGGTGTTCCATCGGCAGCTGCTTTCAATCACTTTTTTATTCATCAAGCGAAATATAGTGAACTCGATAGGGGTACCATTGAAAACTACGCTCAGTACGTGCGAGAAAACGATAGCATCAAATCGCTGTCTCTGGCTCCGACCGAAGCAGCAGACGTTTTCTCTTCCATAAATAGCATGAAGAATAATAAATCGCAGGACGTGAATGGCTTTCAGATGTTATCTCTGAAATATGTTGGTGATATACTGTGCCCGAATATTACCTTTATGATTTGATTCTCCCCAATGGGTTGTTCCCTACAGAAATGCGAATTGCTCGAGTAATACCCATTTTTAGAAAGGCGGTAACAACCCATTCACAAACTACCAACCGACTTCCATACTATCCGTTTTCTCTAACGGCACCGAGAAAATAATGCATCTACGACGATCTACGAAGATAGCACTTATAACTAAAAGGAAAGTATAATTAAGACATTTAGTGAAAATAAGCTCACCTTGGGTATATACATCCATTGCACTAAGACCGTTGACCTCATATATTATAACATTCTTTTGTTAAGTTACAAAGGTATGGTGTACGAGTCCTAGGGCAGCCTATTGCAGTCTTACTTATCTCAAAGAATCCAATATGCAGATATAAAAACAGCAACCTCTTCTACCCTGCGATAACACTGCAGTGCCCCAAGAAAGCATTCTTGGGCCTTTGCTATATTTATTTTATGCAAAATTATATCATGTGCAGTGCGAGTAATGTTCGGCTTCGGCCCATTGCGGCGGACACAACCTTTTTTTTTGGGTAACAGTGCTTCCGAAGCCGACGTTGAACGCAAAACAGACAATGCCCTTAATAAACTGCACTGATGTGCATAGGCAAACTCCCTGCGCATAAATCGGTAAAAACACAAATTCTGTATACCTCTCTAAGAGAAAGAAAACATCTATAACTCTCAAAATTGCCTTAAATAGTCAGACAATAGTGCTTGTGACCTCTATAAAAACACTGGGAGTTATTTTCCAAACAAGCTAACTTGGAACGCGCACATAAAACACATTTTCGAAAATTTCCTCTGCTCTAATTTTACTTCCTCGCTTTAGATACATTCTTCCAGTGAGGGTAAAGACGTTGCTCTACAACGCGTTAGTACTAACTGATATCCAAAACTGCAGATTGGTTTGGAGAACAACAGGGGTGAAAGGGGTTTTTCTGCACAGGTAGCTCGGGGACAGAGTTCACAGCGAGCGACACAAAATGGGCGAGCAAAACGGCGGGTAGTGCAAATGCTGGCCAGTTCACCCGAACGGATCTCATGCAGCGCGCCGGCTCTTCGTCTTTCACTGGCGCTTCGTCTTCGTCGGAGAGTCGTCAGTGATCTGCCCTGGCGGTAGCAGGCGCGGCCGTCGTGGTTCGCTACAATTGCCCCGGGAAGGAAGATGGGCCACCCTGGCGACTTACGGCGAGGGCAAGAGGAGTGGATCGTAGTATGTCTTCAGGCGGCTGACGTGAACGGTTTCTCCGCCCTGATGGCGCTTGTCCGAAGAGGGGTTGTCGGCTCCACGATGTAATTGACCGGCGACGTTTGCTGGAGAACGCGATGAGGCCCGTGGTTTTCCGTGCGTAATTTTGACGACAGTCATGGTGGTGTGCCCGGGATCCAACCGGAAAAACATGTTGCCTGCTTACGTTATCGCGGTGATGCTTTTGGCGGCCTTGGGATTCGGAGGTAAAAGAGCGCTCCAACTGGCGGAATTCCTCTGCATGCTTTGCGGCTTCGGAGTGGGGCGGGCACTCGCAGGCGTCGGGAGTATAAGGCAAGATGGTGTCCATCGTGGAGGACGGCTCACGCCCATACAGAGGGAAGAATAGGGTAAAGCTGGTGGTTGACTGCGTGGCGGTGTTGTACGTGTATGCAGCGAAAGGGAGGGCGGCATCCCAGTTGGTCCGATCTTCCGCGACGTACATCGTGAGCATGTCACCGAGAGTACGGTTGAAGCGCTCGGTGAGCCCGTTAGTTTGAGGATGGTAGGAAGTGGTGGTCCGATGTACAATGCGGCATTCGGCGAGCAGAGCTTCAACGACGTGTGAAATGAAGGCACGGCCTCTGTCACTGAGCATCTCGTGCGGCGCGCCGTGGCGAAGAACAAAGTGATGGAGCAGGAACATAGTAATTTCGCTGCTAGTAGCCGCAGGAAGGGCGGCTGTCTCAGCATACTGGATGAGGTGGTCGACGCCGACGATAATCCAACGGTTCCCACAGACCGTACAGGGAAGCGGGCCGTAAAGGTAGACGGCAACGCGATCGAAAGGACGTGCTGGGAAATGGAGTGGTTGTAAGGGGCCGGTCACACGGGGTGAGGATATTTTCCGGCGCTGACAGGCGATGCAAGAACGGACATATTTTCGAACATAGGCGTACATGCCACGCCAATAGTAACACTGGGAAATTCTTTAGAATGTCTTCAGTACACCAGTGTGCGCACACTGAGGGTCACTGAGGGGTAAGAGGCGCAAATTTCAGATCGTAAATGGCGAGGGAATCGCGGGAAGGCGCAACGTTTTGTAATGAAGACACGGCGTCTATGAGGGACGCGAGCCACGGGTCTTTCCGCTGCTGCGCAGGCATATCAGCGTTGGTGAGAGAAGAAAATACGGGAAAAACTCTTAAAGGGGAAGAGCCGACCGAGCGAGGTGACCGGATGGATCTCTAATGGACGATAACCAGCAGAGCGCATGGTGGTTCCTGACGACGTCAAGCCGGCGGCCGTGTAGACAGGGTCGGAATTTTGTTCGCGCCCATAAATAGCTAAACATTCCTTCTCTGTAACTGAGTAGTTGGATTCAGCTTTGGTAAGCACGCGACTCGCATACGCGACGACGTATTCTTCAAAACCATCTTTTCGCTGGACCAAGACAGCTCCGAGCCCAACGCCATTTGCATCCGTATGGACCTCGGTAGGCGCTGTGGGGTCAAAGTGACGGAGTATTGGCGGCGAAGTCAAAACATGGCGCATGGTAGTCAACGCTTCATCGCACTCGGCCGACCAGCCAGATATGTTATTGTTCCCGCCAAATAGGTTCGTCAGTAGTGCAATGATGGACGCAAAATTGTGTACGAAGCGCCGGAAATAGGAACACTGACCTATGAAGCTTCGAAGTTGCTTGCGCGAAACCGGTTTAGGAAATTGCGCCACAGCACGAAGCTTGGGCGGGTCAGGGAGAATGCCTTCTTTGGAGACGATGTGCCCCAATATGGTCAACTGCCGAGCTCCGAAGTGGCACTCCCTGAGATTCATCTGCAGTCCGGCGTCGTTGAGGCAAGTCAGAACCTGCTGCAGGCGCGTGGGGTGCGTAGAGAAATCTGCCGAAAAGACAACGATGTCGTCCAAGTAACAGAGGCACGTGTGCCATTTCAGCTTGCGTAAGACGTTATCCATCATTCTTTCGAACGTGGCTGCCGCGTTGCGCAGGCCAAATGGCATAACTGTGAACTCGTAAAGGCCATCAGGAGTAACGAATGAGGTCTTCTCACGGTAAGGGGCAGCCATCGGGACCTGCCAGGAGCCCGAACGCAAGTCAACTAAGCAGAAGTATTCTACGCCTTGGAGACATTCAAGAGCGCCGTCGATGCGGGGAAAGGATAATTGTCTTTGTTGGTAAATTTGTTGAGTCGCCGGTAATCGACACAAAATCTGATAGAACCATCTTTCTTTTTGACCAGCACCACTAGAGAAGACCAAGCGCTGTGAGAGGGTCTAATGATAATGCCACGGTGCAGCATGTCCTCAACGTGCTCACTTGTCACTTGACGCTCAGCCGCAGACACGCGATAGGGCCGCTGCCGAAAAGGCGGGTGGGAGCCGGTCTCAGTGCGATGAGCCACGGCGGATGTACGGCCTAAAGTTTGATGGGCGGCATCGAAAGCGGAGCGGAATGTGTGGTGAAGGGCTGAGAGCTGTGCACGGTAGGTGGACGGAAGACTATCGTCGATGGCGGCGAGGAAAAGTTCGACAGGCTGAGGTTCTGCAGCGGGCTCGGAATACATCGCGTTTACTGAGAGACTGCTGGCTACCTCGTGGACATTAAGGTCAGAGAGAAGGCAAACAGGTCGAATGCACCAGAAGGTAGTGGTAGGTTCTTGCGGCGTACAAAGAAAGCAGATGGCGTAAATAAAACGGTGTCATCCGACGCGCCACTGCACGACAGTGAAACGAGGGCAGTTGCTTCCGGCGCAACTTCGAGATCTTCAACGATGGTGACCTTCAGTGGCCAGGGGACAGAGGTTTCAGTAGTAAGCTCGTCGGAAAAAGCAGAAAATTCAACTTCGGCGCGGGCGCAATCGATAACGGCGTTGTTGTGTGATAGGAAGTCCCACCCGGGAATTATATCATGTGAGCATGAGGACAGCACCAAGAATTCGACAGGATACAATATATCGTCTATGATGACCCGCGCTGTGCATGAGGCCAGAGGGGCGTTGTGCTGTTCACTTGCGGTGCGGAGTGAGAGAACCGTAAATGATGTCGTTACTTTGCGCACACGGCGGCAGAGTTTTTAGCGAATCACTGATACCGATGCATCCGTGTCGATAAGCGCATGTACCGGCAGTCCGTCGACGATGACCTGAAGAACGTTGCGTGGGTAATACGAAAGCCTTGAGCTATTCGAACAGTGCGCAGGTCTTGCCTCCGGAACTGCGGAAATTAGTTTCTCGCTTCAACGAAAGGAGGGCGACGGCGCATTGGTGACAGTGAGCGGCGACGTGGTGATGGAGAACTTCGGGACTCGTAATGACGACGGTCTTTGGAGTAGCGTCCACAGGCGAGGTCGGAGGAGCCGAATGAAGCAGCTGAGATGGATGCACAGTGGTTGAGATGGCTGGCGACGCCACCATGCGACGGCTACAGTGGCGGGCGACAAGTCCCGGGTACCCACAGGAGTTGCAGATGGGACGGTTATCCGATGTGCGCCACGGGGTGTAGAGCCGCTGCGGCGACGGTGGAGAAACCGGTGCTGGTCGGAAATAGTGGGCCGGGCGCAGGACGGCATTACGAGGTGGAATATTCATGGGCACGGAGCGCGCCGGCACTTCTGCGTGGGCCATCCGTGAGAGTATCGGAGGTTGTTGGTGATATTGAGCCTCGGCATAGGTGATGGAGCGACCGAAGTTGCTTGATGCGCAGTAGGAAGAGCCTCGGCATCTTTTTGGCGGATGACCTCCTGTACTGGCGCCACCACAGGAGATGCAGCGTCGTGACTGATGGGCACGAACGAGAGCTGACGCGCGACTTCCCCACGAACAAACTGCTTGATCTGCGCTGAGAGTTGCGCCTGGTCGGTGTCAGACGTGAGGGAAGCAAGGGACTCCTGCAGCGAGAGCGGAGAACGGGTGAGGATGCCTCGCTTCCGAAATTCGTTGTAGTGCTGACAATGGGTAATGACGTCGGCGACTGTGATGGGATTGCGTGCTAGAAGCATCTGAAACCCATCGTAGTTTATGCCTTTCATGATGCTCTCAATCTTGGCGCTCTGAGACGTAGAGGCATCCACGTGTGTAGAAAGGTTTACGACGTCTTCGATGTAGCTGGTGAGATTTCACCAAGCAGCTGAGCCCTATTTCGCAGGCGTTGTTCCGCGCGCAGCTTGCGCACCGCAGGCCTGCCGAATACGTCGCAAAAATGGGTTTTGAAGGCTGACCACGTGGTGATATCGGCTTCGCGGTTCCGGAACCATAGATTCGCGACGTCCGAAAGGTAGAATACGACGTTATTTAGCTTGAGGGCATCATCCCATTTGTTATGGGTGCTCAACTGTTCGTAGGATGCCAACCAGTCTTCGACGTCATGATCGCCGGTGCCACTGAAGACATCCGGATCGCGCCGGCGGAGCGCTCTAGCGCAGAGAAAGGTGGGGTGGGTGGGGCAAGACTGGACGGCTGCGATGGTCCAGGGCGTCAGAAGACCGCAACCACCACCAAATAAAAGGGGGTTTCACGGCAAGCTATACAAATTGGGAGAGCAATACGGCGGGTAGCGCAGATGATGGCCAGTTCACCGGAACCGATGTCGTGCAGTGCGGCGGCTCTTCGTCTTTCACTGGCGCTTCGTGGCCAGTTCACAGGAACCGATCTCGTGCAGTGCGGCGGCTCTTCGTCTTTCACTGGCGCTTCGTGGCCAGTTCACAGGAACCGATCTCGTGCAGTGCGGCGGCTCTTCGTCTTTCACTGGCGCTTCGTGGCCACTTCACAAGAACCGATCTCGTGCAGTGCGGCGGCTCTTCGTCTTTCACTGGCGCTTCGTGGCCAGTTCACAGGAACCGATCTCGTGCAGTGCAGCGGCTCTTCGTCTTTCACTGGCGCTTCGTGGCCAGTTCACCTGAACCGATTTCATGCAGCGCGGCGGCTCTTCGTCTTTCACTGGCGCTTCGTCTTTGTCGGCGAGTCGTCAGTGATCTGCCCCGGCGGTAACAGGCGCGGCCGTCGTGGTTCGCTACACGGGTAACAAATTTCCATAGAATGCGTTTGCTGCAGAAAAAAGCTGTCTGGTCCATCGCGAATGTAACATTCCCTTTACCCACAAGAAATATCTTTATAAATAAGGATATCCTTTCAATCTTCGCACTATACATTTACAGGCTTCTATTATGCTATAAATACTCTTGACGACAAAATCATAATCCCTTCATTGTACTTGGACAACTGACATAAAACAGCAACTGCTCTGACACCAGACACAAAAAAACTTGGATCACTGCTACACCAAGAACTTACTCTTTGAACCAGTCTTTACGTTGCAACCTTCCCGTCTTGCTAAAAAATTAGGCCATAACCATTTTGATACTACCATCAATTGAAAACAGGAAATCTGTGACTACTGCCGTGACAATTTCTGTCTTTGAAAGAAGCAGACATATGAATTTCCTTCTGCAATGTTTGCGATATCAATACAATATATTATACTTAGTGTGTGATATCTATACTACATATTTCAGTTATTTGCAAACATTTGCTTTAAATTCATGCGTGTATTGCGATTTCTTGCATGTGTGTTCGCGCTTCGCGTAAGTGTGAATCTGTATGGCCTACCCATCACATGTTGAATTCTTGTGAATGATGTTATCCTCGCCTTCCTTCTGTACTGCCACTATCTCAAGAAGTCGCGACCTTCAGTCTAGCTATTACCATAGCTTGTATTTCCGACTCCTCCTTTGTAAGATAGGAAAATAACCGGGAACTTCAACTCGACTTTCGTTCTCTCGATACCATAGAATTGCCTGCTCTCAAACGGTGACGCGAATGAGATCTGCAAAATTCCACAAAATGGTGCACGGATATTTCTTGCAGTAAACTACTAACCTCTTGATATGACCACAACTTTTTTACTTTTTCTTGGAGAGTGTCAGTTACGATATCTTAGATTAAAAGTCTAACTTTATCTCGCCTACATTCAATACAGTTCAGGCTAGTCGGATGCGATTCTATGCTCTCTATATATAAACACATCAAGCAGATGGTATGCAATTGAGTCGATGCCGTACAGCGTAAAATGCATAAAATTGCATCGCATAAATTATGACAGAAATGTAACAAAAGATGCTGAGAAATCTGTCCCATAGGTTAATACTAGTAGGCGCTTTCTGATACGGGCAGACTGCTATGAAACCACCAAAGTTATTATGTAATTTTGTGAAAATTTAAGAGCCGCGAATAATTGCTTCTTGTGCCTAATATTTCAAAATTAATATTTCAATATCGAGTTCAGTTTATACACCAAAATCCGCGAAATTATATATTGAGGAGAGGATTAGTATTTTTTTTCCATTTTTCTATGCGATGCCATTTAGTATTCTTTTCATGTGCGATGGTGACTGCTCCTTTCAACTGAATAATTTTTCGTCGCACAGGCCACGAGCGCTTTTTTCCTGGAGTCTATCAGAATGCGCCCTTCACGGCTTGGATTCGACCAGGGTCTTCCGCTCGGCAACCGAGCGTTCTAACCCCGAAGACACCCATACGAAACCGTGTGAAAAATACTCAAGCGTGCTGAGATGAAAGAACAGCAAGGCAAGAGAGTCGCAGAGGAAGGTAGCGGTAGCTCCTGTTAACAATATTTACCCATATTTTGGCTGAACATCAGTGAAAATGCTTTAACCCGAACAGATCGCAAACGGGCAGAGTGGGTGTCGCAACAAACGCGGATTAATGACATCCTGGTCGAAATCAAGAGCGAGAAATGGGCTTGGGCTGGGCATGTAACGTGACGGCAAGATTATCGCCGGTCCTTAAGAGTAACGTAGTAAATTCCAAGAGAAAGCGAGAGTTGCAGGGTTGTCGAGAACGAGAGGTGGGCAGATGAGATAAGAAGTTCTCGGGTATACGTTGGGTGCAGCTATTAAAGGACAGTGTTAATTGGAGCGACATGTTCGAGGCTTTTGTCCTGCAGTCGGTGTAGTCAGGCTCGTGATGATGACGATGATTAGTTATAGGATTCCAAAACAGATTGAAAAAAAAAAGCCCGGAAGTGTGGGATGGATTTTATAACCTCGACCTGTGTACCCTGTAAACGCGAAGCTGGCAGCCGCCTTGTGTCTTGCAGCTTTGCCGAAGCGAGGCATCCGCTGCACAAATATTATCAGGTGACATTCTGTTCAGAACAAGAACACCACATTATGTAGGAGGCCGAATTGCAGCCCACGTCCTTGTTCTCAACAACTGCCTGCTTCAACAAAACTGAGCTTCAGGTAGATTCGGTGTTGACAAGCACCAAAATTCGAAATCAAGCACATTCAGTTGCACAGCACCTCAGAAAGTTTTGAAATCACATAAAACGTGTTCAGTGTCAGGACTAAACATTCCAATTAAGGTAAAACTGCAGTGATAAAACGCCGCAGAACATTTAGTGTGCGGGCTTTCGCCGCTATTCTTTTTCGACCTGAAGCAAGGAAGCGGACATTTCTGGCTACTGATTATAAGCCGACTCCAGCGCAACACGAACTGCAAAGACGTTTGAACAAATGCAGAAACTTTCCTCTCCAGCTGCATATTTCTCGTCCAGAGCAACCTCTTTGCAGTAATATTATCACAATGACGTTAGTGCTTTCCAAATCTACTATTGCAGGCACAATGGTTTCTAGCGCGGCAGCGTTTGTGCCTCCCGAAAACACCATTTTTCTTGCACAACTGGAGTCGCTTACGCACGTAGATTTTTATTCTTAAGTGAGAACAACCGCGGCGAATAACCCTTTCTCTCGGTTTTATTGCTGTGCGCCCGTTTTATTTCACTTTGTTTGTGTAACTGACCATAGATAA
Organism: Amblyomma mixtum; assembly: GCF_055824585.1. Lineage (NCBI taxonomy): Eukaryota > Metazoa > Arthropoda > Arachnida > Ixodida > Ixodidae > Amblyomma > Amblyomma mixtum. Next base: position 31,066,562 of record NC_143020.1, on the reverse strand, counting down.
GAATTCATATTCTGAAAAAAAAAATTCTGCTGTAGAGAGACTGAAAGCCTGCCGCGCTATAAACCATTGTGCTTGCAAGAGTAGGTTTGGAAAACAAAATCCTCATGCCGATATTTTTAGTCTCAAGAGGCTGGAATGCACGAGAAATATGCCGCTGAACAAAATGTGCAGATCTTCATGCCATTGTTGCTCCACGACCAAACCTAGAGTTTCATTTTTTGTGCTGTCGTATTGTTAAGAGAAAGAAGTTGTGCGCCACTTTTCACTTTTCACTAGACAAAGAGTAGGAGGAATGCACAATAGGAGATGAACTGAGCAGGCGCTGCGGAGATGCAGTTCACAGCATTGTTGCATTAGCTATTTATATTCTTCAGGTAACAATTGAATTGAGGTAAAGATTTTCAGTGTCATTTTTTTTCCAAAGCCTAAGCCTTTTGCCTGTAAAAGAGATCTCCGCCGCTGGCTATAAATAAGCCATTGCAGTCCAAGTCAAATTACAAGTGTGGCCATGGAGATCTGCAAAGCGCTTCTCTTTCTTGGGCTGGTAGCTCTCGGCAGTGCCACGTTGCTCCCTAAGCGCACAGGTAAGTTTTTGTTATACATCGTAGGCAGCGAGGTTTGTAATAATTATTATCTGATATACCTCCCGAGAGGAAACCAAAAATGTTGTGTAAAAACTTTTATGCGGGATTTAAGAAAGACCCGCATTGGAGGCTTCTAAGGTTGCACTCCTCGGTTTTGTCGAGACCGTTTGCGGGTCCCGGAAGTACCCTCCTGCAGAGGCGTAAATGGTTTATGATATCTGCGTAAGAGATTAGCGGAACCGGTACGATTGCCGCCACAGAACCGAGTGATTGAGCGGAACCCGGGAGAAGGAACGCTCGGGAAGCCGCCTGAGTAGCCTCGATCCTCTCAACCCCCGGTGACTGCGCACCCATACTATCTGTTTTTTACGCATAGCCGAATTCGAATTGCTGTCAAATGCCGATAGTATTCTGCGGGCGCGTGGCGCTATCCTACCCCGCACGTAATTTCGGCAGGCCTGCTGAAAGTCGTACATTATGTAGCCTGCCTCGGATTGGGTGGCGGCCAGTGCAATCGACACCTCCTCCAACATTAGCGCATCGCTACTTTTTACCGAGAGCCCGTGCACCTGCTTTCCCTCATGCACCACTGCAATGGTGCAGATGTCATCCTCGGTTGGACCCGCTGCATATATGCCTATGTTATTACCGTAGCTGCCGGCGTTCCCGCTGCCGCGGCGCAGCAGCTTCCGATTCATGGCTGCAAGTTTCATCTCTAAGTTCTTCTAAGTAGTAATTTCACTTGCAGGTTCCGGATCTCCGGTGAGTACTTGCCAAAGAGATGTACGGTCGAAATCAATTATATCGTCCACAATTTAAATTAATGCTCTGGTATAATGAATCTTGTGGCCAGCCCAATAATCGAGTGTGGTTTGGAGAAGAAAAAGCAGACAGCGCATTTTTTCGGTCAGTCTAGGCCTCCTTTGATTTACTCTAATTTTGCCTTTAACCCTAGCAGTCCAGTCACTATGAACTTCCGATGCAGAGAACGTAATCCATGTGGCCGTTAGTTTGTTATAAGTAGGCTCGGTTTTACTCACTTATCGCACACAATGCCTTGCTGTTTGTAATGGACTGTTGTATGTTCCTCAGACTGTTGAGGTTTACCTTTTTTGCGTGTTAATTTCCTCAGTCATGCTCTGTGATACGTCCTCTAAGTTACGTATCAAGACAACGTCATCAGGATATCAGGACAGAGTACAATGTTCTTTATGAAATTTTACGCACGTTTCTCTCAATCCAAGCCTCTGAATACCTCCTGTAAGCTCGGCGTGAAACCCCCTGCTGTTTTACTTTGTACAAGTCCGGCTCTTCCGTTGCTGCCGCGTGCTAAGAGCATTTTCGGGCGTCTTTGGTCTCTAAGAATGCACCTGAAGCTCATAGAAACGGCGTTTCCAAAGGAGGTCGCTCCCCCTTAATGAGCATAATGTATAAAGGCGTTTCTAAGGTTGAGAGTTGCACACTTCGAGTCGAAACGCTAGTTTATCAAATTCCATAACCATCCTGTATAAAAAATATTTAGAAAGTGAGAAAGTGTCTTAAAGAGGCTTACCACATGAGGCGCTGATGAGAGCTAGGAGCAGAGAGAGAAACAACTTTATTGCCTTAGATTGGCGGGATTTAGGGCAGGTGGGCTTGGTGTGGCCTCCAGGTGGGGGCGACTTCCTGGGCCCACGAAATGAGTGCCAGTTGGATGCTCTTGTCTGGCCTTCTGAGGAGTTGGTTCCACCTGTCTTCGGAGGGAGCTGGCAGTAAGGTTCGAGGGGGCGGATTTCCCGCGCAACCCCAGAGGATGCGAGCCTGGGCGGCGATTTCTCCCTGGTAACAATTTTGGCAGACGGGGTCGTATTCCCCGTCTGTGATGAGTGAAAGTCTAGAATGGCTAAGGATAGAGTTTGTCTGCAACCTGCGGAGCAAGGTGGCTTGCGCTCGATTCAAGTCGGGGTGTGGAGGCGGGAACTGGCGTCTCATCTCTCTGTAGAGGTTGGTAATTTCGGCAAAGGTCTGGGGAGCCTCGGCAAGAGCGTCTGGGTCCGTGGGGCCGGCCGCCCGGTTGGTTAGTCCTCGGGCTAGTCGGTCGACCCCTTCGTTTCCAGAGTTTCCCGCGTGGGCGGGTACCCAGACCAGGTTGATCTTATGGTCGGGAGTGCAGCTGCGAAGGATGCGTGCAGCGGGGTGGCAGATAGAACCTGCCGAGTAATTTTGTATGGCTCTTTTGGAGTTGCTGAGGACTGTGCGCGTACGTGGGTCAGCGATGGCCAGCGCGATGGCGGTTTCTTCTGCCGCTGTCGGAGAGTGAGCTACTACTGTGGCGGCGGTGACGAGAGTAGACTGTGGCGTGGTTGCACTAGACACGTATGTGTTTGCACTTTGCCGTGCAGCATCTACGTATATTGCGTGTTCGTCGGCAAGGTATGTGGCATCTAGTGCTTGGGCTTTCAGCTAACGGCGCGTATCATGGCGGCCAGGTAGCATGTTTTTGGGGATTGGTTTTATAACTAGGCGGCTATAGATCCCTATCGGAATGGGCGTCGTGGGGTGGACGTCGCCTATGGGGTTGATGTTGAGACGGTCAAGTATGAGCCGCCCGTGTTTAGTGCGGGAGAGGCGGTGGATTTGGGCGGTCTTGTGTGCCTCTATGAGTTCTGTGACCGTGTTGTAGATGCCGAGTTAGAGGAGGTGCTGTGTGCTGGCGTACTGAGGTAGCCCCAGTGCCGCTTTGTACGCTGAACGTATAATGCTGTTCACAGCTTCCTCGTCCTTCCGGCGGAGGTGATAGTAGGGGTAGGAGTAGACTATCCTGCTAATGAGGAAAGCTTGAGCGAGCCGACAGAGGTCATCCTCCTTCATACCTCTGCGGCGGGTGCTGATGCGGCGGATAAGGCCGTTGATCTGATTGGCTGTGGTGCGGAGGCGCTGAATGGCCTCCGAGTTTTGCGTGTTGTTCTGTATTAACATACCCAGAACGCGGAGGGTGCGGACCGGGGATATGGGATCTCTGTCGACTTGAAGCACAATAGGTTCTTGCGGGTCGGGGACGGGCAGGCGAGCTCGTCTGTCCCTGATGACTAGTAATTCGGACTTCGTGGAGGAGCATGTGAGCCCGTTCGCCTGTACAAAGGAGTTTACTTTATCGATTGCTGTTTGGAGGGAGTTTTGGAGTTCCCCGTCAGAGCCAGAGTTGGTCCACAGGGTGATGTCATCGGCATATATTGAGTGTTTAATGTGAGGTATCCCTTCCAGGAGTGGAGGGAGGCCTCTCATTGAAGTGTTGAAAAGGAACGGAGATAGGACTGCTCCTTGTGGTGTTCAACGGATGCCTAGTGTGATCTTCTCGCTGTGGAGGTCTGCAATGTGATAGGCCGTAGCGCTACATTTAGTTTCGTCGGTGCCTTTTCAATATGAAGGCCTACTTGCTCCTAGCTCTCAGTACGCTAAGAGCTAGGAGCAAGTAGGCCTTCATATTGAAAAGGCACCGACAAAACTAAATGTAGCGCTACGGCCTATCCGGTTTTTATATTGTCGAGAACAATATGGCCCTGGGATATCCAGAACATTTATCTTAGGCAAAGCGGTTGGGAGACAGACGACCGGATCAATTGCATGTGCAATACAAGTGAACTAATCTTATCAGCCGACCTGTTGCTTGCGAAAATGGCAAAGGAACTGACGTATACACACTGGCGGCACAAATCTAGACAAAAACTATGTCTGTGTTATATACTGTTTAAAAGAGGTCGTACACTTGTCCAACTGCGGCACCATCTTTATGTCCGTAATGAGCAGAATTGTGTACATTTTCTTTTACAAAAAGAAGCAGGAAATTGTTTTGGCAATACGTCAGTAGATTAGAGCTTAAGAAAGTTGATCCACAATTTCAATCTATTATACATAATTTATAAATGTGTAACCCTGAGAGCGCAATTTCAGGATAATGTACTTCTCGCTCCAAAAAAAAAACGAAAATGATATCTTGGGTGCAACCGACACATCATCAATTAATTGTAACATGAGAAACTTTGAAGCTGTGTCGAGAAGTGCCCTATACTCTACGAGTACTCTGCGGCATGTATGTTCTCTGCAGATTTTTTTCAGGCTTCGTTCGTTTCTGTGGATCTTTGCGCGGACATTGTGCTTTTATTGCCTTGCGCGTTTTCTTGCTGTGTCCCTACACGTGCTCCACGTATTCAACAAACCTCGTTTTTGCGGCTGCCAGCCTTAAGCTACGAACAACGTTCGAGAGGCCTTTCAAAACGTTTTACATAGTCATTCATCCGCTCGTCTAGGAAAACGGCAATCGTTCTACGATGCGCAAGGACCAGTGTGCGTTCAGTAGGTGGTCCTATTAAGCGCAAATGCTGCCCAACGACACGGAGGCGGAGTAAGGCGCCATTCCTCTCGCCTCGTTGAAGATCGAGATGTAATCGCCGTCAAGTGCCCGGTAATGAACTCCACTGAAAAATGGCGAATACGTATTTTTGCGTTTTGCTGGGTAGCTAAATTCACACCAGCATTGCTTAGACGAATCGGAGGCGTGCAACATTAAAACCTGGCATTTTAAACAGACGAAAACATCAAACTTAATAGAACAGGGCGCTAGCGGGGGGTCTCACGGTAAGATTCGTTCCGAACATGAGCAGGACGATACCTCTTGACTTTCGACTGTATTACCCGCGAACTCTTTCAATGCACTGCGCGTAGTGACTACAATATACTACTGATTCCCATATCTGCCTCTTGACGTGCAGCAACAAGGGCGACACAAGGAACCTTCCTCATGTTAACAGTGCAGAACGTAGATGGGACACGAGTAGAGAAGCGCACTCAACGAGCTCTTTGTGTGTGCTCCTCTTCTCGTGTTGCGTCTACGTTCTGCGCTGTTAATATCAGGATATAAAACCAACAAGCCCAAGCTGCAGTTGTGGTCACACACTTTAAACGAGTTGAGCGGGAAAGCCTCTGCCAGCTCCGCTGGCGCAGGGCATAAAAGTGGGTGAGCTCCACATTCGGTTCAGCAGCGTTGTACCCCTCCATGTTTTTTGAGTAGTTAGGATTGCTTGTAATGGCGAATTCATTTTCTCTCCATGCTCACGAATGCCGACGAGTAGTATTCAGCGCGTATTGCCACGCCGTAGTGAATCGACAAAACGTCCTATCCAGAATCATCCTTCGAAGCTATTGAAGCCACGCGAAGAAAAAAAGAATAATGCAATTACCATGCCACAATCTCGCCTATAATTGGTCGAGTTTCCGTATTTACGTAGCTAGACACCTTAAGAAACACCCATATTACGGTCAAGCAGTGCTCAATGGTGTGCTTTTACCGCAATATAATGCTCAGTTTTGATTCAACTTCCTATATAATTGCGAAATCAATACTACGCCAGGTCTAACCGCTAGTCGCGTCGTCCGTGGCCCGTGGACGCCCCTGCTTTCAAAAACAAATTGGCCAACATGGGTGGCACATTCTCGAACGTTTGCAGTGATAGAAACCGCCACTGGCCAGTGCAGTGGTGCATCATTTAACCGCTCCGCCACTGGGATGGTAGTGGTATATGAGGACTCGCCCCATCTATGAATGTTTAGTAGAGAATGAGCAATTCTGCATTTATGGACATTAACCCACTACAGCTACCTCGTCATACGCTTAAGGCGAAGCTTAAGTGTCCTTTGAAACTCAAGAATGAACACCTGCTTTCGCACATCTACTCGGTTTAACTACGTTAATCCCCTACCAATTTTTTTGATGTTCAGATTTTTTTTTTCAACTTTTCAAGGAAACAAGCTTTCAATAAAATTATCAAATGTGCGCACTATTCGGTGACAGTACACTGTTCGCATGAACCCGACAGGACCGGGTAGAGTCAGCGTCGGGTTAGATGACTCGCCCCTGATTCGCCCTGCTTTGTGTCTACATGAACTCTGTTCAAGCGCATAAGTATCGCAGCGGCGCCTAGCGTCGAGGATTTTAGAAAGGCGGGTAAATCGAGATAACCTACCTCTTGCAGGCTTCTTAACTCGACCCGCTCTGCAGATTATTTTACGCGACCCGACAGCGTTTACATGAACCCTACAACTGGTTTTTTACCCGACAAGCTAACTCGGCTCGACTCTATCGAGTTGATGTAAAGAGGCTAAGTGTTACTTGCTGGCTGCTATCGGAGTAAAATCGACACGCCTCTTGTATAGAGGATAAACAGGTGCAGCAGGTTGAGAGAGACGCTGAGAATTTTAAAAGGTCAATTTACAAGTTCAGAGAGTTTATTCTCGTGCCTCCAACATATGATCCTCAACGAAATACATTAGGTTTAGGTTTATGGTGTTTTAACGCCCCAAATCGACTCAGGCTATAAGGGACGCGGTAGTAAAGGGCGCCGGAAGTTTCAACCACCTGGGGTTCTCTAACGTACACTGACGTCGCGCAGTACAATGGCGCCTAATATTTTGCCTCCATCGAAATTGGACCGCCCTGGCCGGAATTAAACTCGCGTCCTTTGGGTCTGCAGCCGAGTGCCATAACCAGTGACCCACCGCGTTGGGACTCAACGAAATAAATGATACGCAAGAAAACACCTTCATCATAGTACAATTCGTTTAGTTTTCAGTTTGGAAGCCTTTTATGAACACCAGAACAAAAAAAACTGCTCCCAATATTTAATATGAAATAAAAGCAGTCCCAATCGTTTCAGAGAAGTAGGTTCTCGTAAAATATTTGTCGTATAGATGATTCTGATGGAACATAATAGACTTCAGAGTGTTCTTTGCTTACAAGTGGATCTTCGAAAAAAGTGGTACGTCCCATTTTTAAGGCAATGTGCTAACCAACCTATTCTCCAAGGAGTTTCGGTCTTGCATCAGGGAATGATCCAGAAATGGGCATACTGCGCCAGAAAATACTGCCCATTTATTCGGAGTAGAATAACTTATTTCAGATGTACAGGCTTTTCTTGACCTTACACACTGTGACCACCTCCAAGAACTACGGTACCGTAGGTATTAGAGTACCGCCGTACGTATCAAGTAGTAGATACCATAATGGCAACTTAGATTTCATGCCGACCTTTCCATAAAGGAGTGTCACATGGAGACTAATGCTGGTGGACATGACATTTCTACTCAAAATCCTGCCCTCGTGTGATAAGCGTCGCCTCAACGCGGGAAAAATGGTGAAGTAGCAATACTTTGACCAAGAATGCTTGAATGGCTTTCGACGTGGGTAGCATAATTACTATTTAAGAAAAACCTGGAAGTTTTATTTTTTTCGAAAAGTAAGTTATCTCGCGATAACTTCCTGCGAAAAATATACTGCCATTTTGTGATATGGCACATTTCAGATACCAATAATCAGTGAGCACCACACGCTCCCAGGCTCACTTTTTTAGGGATGTGTTACTACAGACTGTAATACAGAAATCCGTCGCGAAAAATTCAGCCTATGGCTGCCTATTCACAACGTCTTTTGTTTGATCAGGCGACTGATGCTTATAGGTAAGGTTGATTGCAATCACCATCAGAGGCGAAATGTGCGTTGTCGCAAGAGAAACGATAAAATGACATGTAGTTTACGCCCCAAAACGCCCGCCCGTTATCAAGCTGTCATCATGCTCATGGATGAACGCCTGCCTGGTGCGTGGGATTTCCAACACAAAGGATAATATTACAACAATTGCTTCTGCTCTTTTTCGTTACAGCTCCTTTTCTGTGGCACTTGTTATCAAGAAAACTGATCGATAAACAGTGGTCCGAGTCCTCATAATCAGCGACGTCAATTTCCGTTCCTGAAGAGAGGGTTGCTCAAAAACATTCCGCTGACAAAGGCTTTTTCGTCGCTTCTATCTCTCTGACATGAACTTCAATGAAACGGATCCTATAAAGCATAGGTTACAGAATTAAATACTTTTTTTTCAAATTCCCAGTTGGCAGCGTAGAATTAGGAGCGGTTATGTATTACATTCAAGGAATTTCGTGCGTTGAATGACCTCAACCACAATAATCATATGATGAAAGAGATCGCATTAACTTCAATTGCAAGCTTAAGCAACACAAAAACTGTTCTCAAAATTTGGTCCCATAAAATTACCTTGCGTCTAGTGCGATTACAAAAGTTTCGTTCTCAGCATTTAAAAAAAAAGCTTGTTGTAATTGCTCAGTTAGTACTAATATATCCTTAGGCTAGAAAATAAAATTTTTTGCTTCAAAGTACCCACCTGACAGCGCAGAGTCAGGAGCGAATATGTACAACATTCAGTGATTTCGAGGGCTAAGTGAACCCAGCCAGGATAACTCTATAATCATAGCGAACGCATTTACCTCATATATTACTTAAGCAAGAACTGTTGTCAGAACTTGGTGCCATTAAATTTTCTTGCGACTAATGCTATAAGAAAAGTTACGTTTTCAGCCTTTCAAGAACGCTGGCTGCATTGTTTCTTGTATTTTTCTGAGTTTTTAATTCTAAAATTGTGTCCTATTACTGTACGCTTTTGTTGAAATGTCCAACACACTATTTTTTATGACAAAATATGATTGGAACAAATTACGTTCAACTCGGATGCAGGTGCCGTTCACGGGTGCTAACAGGTGAAGGAAACACTCGTCGTAGCAACCCGCCGCGGTGACTAAGTGGTTACGGCGCTCGGCTGCTGGCCCGAAAGACGCGGGTTCGATCCCGGCCGCGGCGGCTGAGTTTCGATGGAGGCGAAATTCTAGAGGCCCGGGTACTGTGCGATGTCCGTGCACCGTAGTGAACCCCAGGTGGTCGAAATTTCCGGAGCCCTTCACTACGGCGTCCCTCATAGCCTGGGTCACTATGGGAAGTTAAACCCAATAAACCAAACTCGTCGCAGCTAGCGGAACAGTTTGCCTATATATTTGTGGGCTTCGCTGCCGCTGAAGAGGATTGTGTTTGACGATGACACTTTTGAAGTGGTATTAGGGAGAGACAGAGAGGAGACGGTATCGTAAATTGAGGCAGATCTGATGGCCAAAATCAAATGTCAAAGTGAGAGAAGGTACTTGTTGTTACTTCTCCTGAAGGTGTTCTATAGACGGTCGATGCTCTGCAAATGAAAGTTTTCCACGCATTTGAGTAGGGAGCAGTGAGTGCCGGAGAGTGTCGTAACTTACTGCACTATGGAGGGTTGTTGAGGATTGTTTTCCTTATAGGGGATATTCAAAATTCCGCAAGTGCGCTTTTCCACTTAACAATGTTGCCCAAAACGAGATGGCTGACCATGCGTTTCCAGCTGAAACAAAGCAAGAAAGACTAGTTTTTGTTTGATTCTTCCAAAATACGTTTCTTACATTCCATCCACACCTTTAGCGCCTGTCCTGTAGCCCACGTAGTTTCTTTATAGCGAAGTCGGCCATCTTATTTATGGTAACATAGTTATGTGGGAAAGCGCACTTGCGGAATTTCGAATATCCCCTATTGCGACGGAGTGACGTTAGTAAAAACTAGGTAACCAAGTCCGCTATATTATGCTCCGCAAACGGCGTCGATCGCATGCGAGATGTTCGAGAAAATAAAGCTTGTCAACGAGAAAAATAACGGTGCGGATAGCATACGGCAGGTACTTACAGGTTAGGAAGATTAGATTACTAATATCCACATCTAATAAAGTACAAAAGGTAAATTATTCTATGTTTTCACTATAGCAAGACAGACCAGCATTGTAAGGAAAACGCTTGAAATTATCAGAGGAAACAAAAGTGAGAGACGGAAAGAAAAATAATCAGCTCAATATTATCAGGTCTTCAGAAGGGAAGAAATGCTAGATAATGTTATTCTTACTAAAATAAACAAGATACAACAAACAGAGGTAAGGCTTGTAATGAGGACCAAATATGATCAATGGTCCCTTAGGTTAGCAGATTTTACTGCAAGGAACTGTAACAGGGAGAATGTGCACTCGAACAATTAGGTTGACAGAAAAAGGCAAAATGGCGAGGATAACGTGGCTGCAACTGGGGCCGAACAATGTCATTTGGAGATTTAAGGGAGCGACTTTTGTAGTGCGATGGACTCAACTGATATCATTTTTATGACGAAAGGACATCTGTGGCCACAGAGCGCCATGTCACGAAGTGTACTTGCCCCCTGAAGGTGGTGTGAGACTGATTTCCCAATCATTTTATCTTAAACAGGACAAGCGCTAGTCTAGGAGAAAGCTTGTGCCCATTTCATCAACTGTGGGTTGCCCAGCGACTGTCTGTAGACATCCCGACATGAGAGGCGGACGATCAAACTACTGGGTTACCACTTCAGTTGGAAATAACTGAGGTGAAAGTTTGGCTATCTGGGGATATAAACACATAAATGAGAAGTTAACAATTTCCTCGAGCGGCTTGCACGCTACACATCTTGTTTATTCCCTCTAGGCAGCAAATCATTACAAGGTGATCTCAGCTTCTTTGCTGAAGGCACTGGTGCGACAGCTGTACGGCGCCGAAAATGAGTTTCCCAGGTTATAAAAAAAATTCTTGCATTCATCAGTGTCCAGCGACTGGCAGGCCACATAAAGATCCAAATCATAACTTTCTTACGAAGACTTTGCAAAGTTCGTAAGTGTCAAAATGTCCTCCGCTAAATAAAAGTCCACATTTCTGAGCAATGAAAAAAAATTTCGAGCTGTCAAGTACTACCACGTTTTTTTTTTGTTCTCGAAAACTATGCCTGTCGGTGGTTTTTATCAGCAAGTTTATAAAAGTGAAATCATGTAAGTGTAAGGGGAAACCAGAGAAGCTTAGGCAAGGCACTGCGTGTGCAAAAAACGTCGAGAATATTCATTTCATCTCGCCTATATGAACCGTCTTGATCGGCTATGCTTTCCGGTTATGCTTACCTCTCAGCTTTGGGTTTATCTGCACTGTTAAAACGTTGGGGATAAATACGACATGCGTTGGAGATTCTGATGTTTTGTTTATCCTATCTCAAAAGGCCAGGCTTTAACATTTTTGAAATTATAGAAGGGCGCTGAAGAGAATGCTCTTTAATTTCACGGCGTGAAAATTGATTTCAGAATCGTCCCATCACTGAACAAAATGTATTGGTGTAAATTGAATTCAAATAAATAGCAGTGCTTTTTCGTTTTTTTCCTTGTTTTGTTTGGAATGATCCATTTGCGGGGAACGTCGTAGCTTGGTGATTAGAATGCGGCACTTTGTCCATAGAGGCAAATCTCTGTTGCTTCTCACAGTTACCTAAAACAGCCTCGACAGCACAAAAATCTCGTTCTTCACAATAATTTCAAGGTTTTATAAAATCATTTACGTTTGGAGATATCGCGGCTCGAGGCAAGCTTTTAAAAATCGCCATCAATGCGTGCTCTATTCATTAATTTAGCAACCGGCTCACAGTGCATGCTGCTAAATTTTCCTTTTTAAATCCCTGCACTGCATCTTCCTCTCATCTTCCCCGTACTAACCTTAATCTCCATAACAATTTTTTGCAAAGATTTTTAGCATTGACAACGAAAGGGTATGATTTAAGTGTTTCTCGCCACTTAAGGACTCATAATAACCTTTCTTGAGTATTTGCAAGTGCTTGGTCTCCATTCCGCAAAATAAATCCAGCCAATGACTGGTTTCTCTCAAAAGCATAATGTTAACTTGTTCGCGTTAACTAATACCTGATAAGTAACTTTTAACTGATACAGCAATTAAAGATCTGTAGCTGGTTGTTAGTAACAGTCGTATCAGTTTTTATAATTTCTAAAACGCAAATATCCTCTGCACTGTGGCTCGGCATAATTTGGCTATTTCGACCGGTTACGTGTACTGAAGCGGTTTTTTTGCCGGCATTGTTTTCGGACGCTCGTCTATTTGGCATGGCGCAACAAGAATTTGTCGGGCCACATCGCCCAGAACAACTGCATTTATGAAATTCTAAAAACTGATATAGAAGTCAATAAGCATCAAGTACAGATCTTACATGGCGACCACCACTTGCCTAAGGCTGATAGCTAAAAAAAAGTTATCGGAAATTACTTAACCGCCAAGTAGTCAACTTCTTTGTCCTGTTTTCTTATGTCCACCGAAGCTAGTGTTATTCTGCCCCTCAGGGATGAGTGTACTGTGAACGGCACGCCTACATGCCATCCAAAGGAAACGCTACGGAAATAGCTTGGAGCCAATGCGCCTAGACTACTCCACAAGAGCCACCTGAAAAACCAGTTACAGAAAAGAAATCATATTCTGGATCTGTAATGATATTTTGTCGAGAAACCTTGAGAACAGGATGCGTGGTTTCTGTAAATGGAGGGCTAACGTGTTTTTATGGATACAATGTGGCTTTAAACTCATTATTGACAATCTACCCAATTTATGAAATATAAAGATATTTTCGGGTTCCTGCAATCCACAACTTCGTTATGGCTCTTCATTGTGCCCCGATACATAACTATGATCTTTTAGTGTGGGAGCACTACTTTCCGAGGTCTAACCGGTTCACCGAGTTAATCTGAAGCTTCACCTTGATGATGACCGTGGCGAAACTACAAATAAATATATAAGTACAATGACCCCAACCTGGAGGCGAACGCCAACGCATCAGCTTCGCTGAACGCTGCACGAGAGCACTATGCTTTCGCCCCAGTCGATCGCGTTAAACTGCAACAAATTCTCGCTCTGTGCATTTGCACGTCGCCGTCTTCATGAAGTAATACTGTCGAGCTAATATGCACCCTGTGGCACTGTTCATTTCACATCGTCTTCTTAATCAACTATTACTACTATAGCACAACAATATTATTGGTATCAAAGTGGTACTCCCGCTCTGTGCATTTGGCATTGCCGGCTTTGTCGAACTAATGTTGTTGCCAGGCGTGCCGACGAGCCAGAAAAGCAAAACCATGAGCCAGGCATGCTATACAGATGCTTTTACACGTTTACTCGGTTTAAGTACGTCAAAACCCTACCACTCTTTACTTTTACCTCTGCAGCGGCTACAAAGTTTGTGAAACAGTGCACTCAAAAAGCACAAGTGGGGCTCTGCAAGGCTAAGCTTCCAAGGTGGTGGTTCAATACGGAATCTGGCAAGTGCGAGACCTTCTACTACGGAGGCTGCGGAGGCAACAAGAACAGATACCTCTCCAAGGAAGAGTGCGAAAAGACATGCGCTACACCGAAAGGTGAGTTTCTGACCCGTGAATGCTCTGATGTGTAAGGCATGGCGTTAATTTAAATACGTGATAGGTAAGACCAAGTTATAGGATGCACTTGAATAGCTTAGGTAATCTTTATATCAAGCAAGGAAGGAAAACTTATAGGCACTAAAGCATGCTTGATGTTTGTGCTGACTCCCTATCTATCACAATTTAGCCTATTTGGTTTTATATGTGCTAAAGAACTATTCACGAAAAACATTTTTAATTTTGTACTAGCAAATGTTTCATATGTAAAGCTGCTCAAGCGCAAAAAAATAAAATAACGCAGTATCCCTATCTTCCAAAACTGGACATAGTTGGGCAGTTTTTGCTCAACCTGAAGAAATTTTTTTCTTTTGTTTTCTACCAATTTTGCTGCAACTGACGACATATACTAATTTCCACGCCCTAGAGGCAACGATTCCAGCCTCCCAGATATAATCTCCTCATTTTCAAACCAAGAATTATTCAAATGAAAGGATGGGTACAGCTTGCTCTCATTCAGCTTGTTTAAGCGAAATTTCGAAAAAATTCCAAAGCGAAATTTTGTTGTTTAAGATTAATGGCAGCCCTTGTGTCTTTCTCGAACATTAGGAAAACTATGCATAGCAAGTAGTTGCTTACCATCACGCACTTCCTCTGTGCTTTTCACGTGCTCAGCATCAAAAATGAGCACGGAAGTAGTTGCACGCAAGGCTGGTCAGTGAGCAGGTTATCTGGTGCTTGGAAGTTTGAAATTTCTCGCTACAACATCGGCACCCGTCACAAAAAATAAAGTAGCTCTGCTCATTGAAGAAGGCGGGTTACGAAACGTTGAACTTTGAGTTCTAAACTAGATTTCATTGTAGTTGTGTTCTCTGAAATCATGAAAGACGGGCTGTTTTTTCTCCGGAAACTGGATTTCCACGACTGTAATGGATGCCGGGCCGTGGCCTACCTCAGTCGCCACTGGCGCCGGTTAGGTGCGTGCGCCCGGCCCGTACACGTGGCTAAACCAGAAAGGTCTAGCTCGGCCGGTGCATGGGATGAACAAGAAAAGTCTCGTTAAGTGCGATAAAATTGGCCCACTTGGTTTAAAATTGTATGCACGGGTGCCAGGTGACTTAGCAAATTTTGTCCACCTATATTTCCGACGCTGCAGAGAATCTGTCCGATAGGAAAGCGCAGTATTTTTTTCTAACGTTTGTTAAATCTTATAATATATGTGCCAGGTGTTGGAAGCGTCATTAGAGTTAAAATGCTTCGATGTTTTAGGTAATAGTAGAATGCAGACATCGGTCACTGACCACGTCAAAAAGGGGTTAGTTGACGTTTCGGAACCGCTACGCTTTCCTTGTTCACAATGAATAACCGGCCGTTTAAGATGCAGCTTATCTGGCTTTGTCCAGTCGACGTAGTGATTTTGCGTAAGGCGGGTGAAGATTTCCCCTGCCTTGATTGTGTTGATAGTGTTGGGATTCGATTGCGTTATCAAGGATTCCAAGTGCAGCCGCGCTGATAGGTTTCTTTCTGTAGTAAATATTTCCACGTCATCCCAAGCGATTTCATGCCCTTCTATTTGCGCGTGTTCTGCCACAGCCCTTGACGCTGTCCGGTTTTTTGTGACATCATTTTGGTGCTCTTTCACCTGCCTTGGCAGATTTCCTGTCTCTCCGATGTAGACAGAGTTGCAATCGTCACAAGGTATCTTATAGACGATGCCCGGGAACTTTGAACGGGGCAGAGATGCATAGATGCTCTGCCCCGTTCAAAGTTCCCGGGCATCGTATAAGATCCGGCCAGACATCTCCAGCCGGGCGAATCTTAAAGCCAGCTGAAAAGAGGTCTTTTGCCCTACTGCTGTGCGTAAGCCTCGTGCCGAGCAACGCTGGCGCAGTCGGGCACAACAAAGTGGCGAATATTTTACAAGCTACATCGAAGATGTCGTCGGCATTTGCAAGCGCATTAACGCTTTCATGAGCGAGGCCGACAAGATCCCAAATATTCTGAAAGGCATTGATGATGACGCCTTTCAGATGCTCGTCACGAAAAATCCCCAGTCTATCTCCGATGCGATAAGCTGCTGCCAAAGCTTCGGTGAGCTGTGCAAGCAACGCCTTTCCTCCCGCCGAGGTGGCTTTCAAGAGGCAACTATTCCCTGCTTGGCTCTTCGCGCGGACGGTGCTCTGGACAACCAGTCGCTCCTCCAGCACACTCAGCAGTTTTTCCGTGAAGAAGTCGCCCGGCAGCTCTGCTTGTCGACCAGTCCACCTACTCCTGCGCCGCCGCTCACTCCCAACATCCCGCGTGTGATACAGGAGCAGGTCGCTGAGGTACTGCCCTCTCCTCCTCCACCTCCTCAGCAGCCAATGATCACTGCTCATTTAACGTACGCGAATGCTGTAGCGCGACCGCGGCCTTCGCCTGCTGCTCCTTTCTACGGGCCTTCCCATCGCCTGTTAGAACCCCAGCGACCTACGCCAACCACTTATCGTCCGGTTGCCCGCCCACGATCTAAGCCGGAGCCTCTCAATCCCTGGCGCACTTAAGACAATCGCCCTGCTTGGTACGCCTGCGGAGTCGCTGGCCACGTGGCTCGTTTGTGCAGCAGTCGCGCCCTTCTTCCGTACAATTATAGGCGAGAGCCGCTGTACGATTTTCCGCTGTCCTCTTCGCCTGCGTCGCATGTGCCAACTCCGGATTCCTGTTCTCCTAGTTACCATTTCCGCTCCCACGGACCGCCGTCCCCTGGCCGATGATTCCTTTCTCCGATGCTCCACCGCCAACCCGCAGTGGAAGCGGAAAACTATCGGCCGCAGTTCAGCAGGCAAGAACTGCGCCGCCAGCAACTCGCTCAAGACCTGTTTCCGTGCCCGCCAACATTATTTTTTTTATTTGATACCTCAAAGGCCCCTGGTATGGGGCATTACATGAGGAATCACCGTGTTCGTTGAGCGAGTCGCCGTCGAAGCACTTGTTGACTCTGGCGCAGCCGTTTCCGTTCTTAGCCACCCCCTCCGTCGCAGACTCAAAAAACTGACGACGCTTCTTCCTGCCGTTTCCCTCCGCCCCGCCAGCGCTCAGGACATTCGACCATTAGCGACCTGCACCGCCCGCCTGATTATCGATAACGTCCCCTACACAATAGAGTTCGTCGTCCTCGCCCCCTCATCTTATGACGTCATCCTTGGTTGGGACTGCCTTTCTACACATTCCGCCGTTATTGACTGTTCCCGTGCTCAGCTAGAGTTATCGCCCTTCATTGACGTTCCTTTCGACGTACCCGGTGCGGCTGCCGCTACTGTGGTCCTCTCAGAGGACACAGACGTTCCGCCTTTCTCTACAGTGCTGGTACCTCTTTCTTGTGCCTTTCTCTGACGCAACCGTCACTTATAAACACTCTTACGAAGCGATAACCAGAAATCTGTTTTGCTGCCTCATGACCTGCTTACAATTCTTCGTGGCCTAAGCGCTATTTTTGTTTCCAACCCGTTCTCCTGCCCTACTAATTTACTCCATGGCCACTTGATTGGTAGTGTTGCCTTGCTGGATCCAGCCTCCCCATGCCCTCTCGTTGATAGCACGTCCGGCATTCACGTCAGCGCCATTACACCTGTTCCCACCACCAGTCCTCTATTCTAGATGTTTCTTCACCGTTCCGTCGACGCCGCCCTGACGCCTACCCAACGGGCCCAGCTTGCCGCCGTCCTGCACCGTTTCACAGGTTCGTTTGACTACCAGCAAACTTCACTAGGGAAGCACAACCACTGTACTCACTGTATTGACACTGCCACACATGCCCCTTTGCGCCAATATTCGTACCGCGTGTGAGCCGCTGAGCGCCGCACCAGTGACGAACAAGTGACCGACATGCTCAAGCGCCACGTGATGCAGCCGTCGCAAAGCCCGTGGATATCGCCGCTGGTCTTTGTCAAGAAAAAAACGGTTCCATCTGGTTCTGCGTTGACTACCGTCGTCTGAACAAGATTACACGCAAGGACGTTTACCCTGTCCCTCGTATCGACGACGCCTTCGACTGCCTGCTGGGTGCTTAGTTCTTCTCCTCATTGGACTTGCGCTCTGGTACTGGCAGGTGCCGATGGCAGAGGCCGATCGCCCAAAAACTGCATTCAACACACCCGACGGGCTCTAAGAATTTAATGTCATGCACTTCGGCCTCTGCAATGCCCCCGCTACATTGGAGCGCATGATGCACAACCTACTCCAAGGGCTTTTCTGCCGAGGTATTTGTCTTTTAGCAAAAAGATATGTTTGCTCTTTAATACAAATTAAGCTAAGTCGGTGAGCTTAGTACAGTATATTTTATTGAATGGTGGCCGTTGTGTTAATGATAGAGGTCCCATAAATGATGATTAGTTATAGAGAATTATGAAACAACCTTTTAGTTTTGGCTTTGGGGCGGAAAATTACAATGCGTAGCTCATACCAATGAAAGCGAGTTTAGCTTTTGAAATTAGTTATTTGACACCGTCGTTGAGAATGTTGAAAGCATAAAATGAGCTTTTAAATTATGTTCGCGCTGCTTGCCAGTTTCATCCAATGGCGTGGCTTTTCAGTGTGCCATCCTTGAAAGCACATAAGTTTTAATCAAATCTTCCGGTAACCGAAATTAACTGGAGCACCCTTACTAATTTCGAATACGTGAAAGCAGGTCCTGTAGATTAGCAGAGAGCTGAAGCAGGCGCACTGACAAGGAAAAATCAAGGATTGTTTCAGTTGTGTAGCGCGCGCGGGAAAAACTATACATTTCCGAACAATCACTTGCCAGTCATTTTGCCGCAAAGCTTTTAATGTATGTATACACTCACGGTCGTTTGTTTCAAAGGACAGGTGCTACCAGGTTAGTTTGGATTTATTTATTTATTTGTTTATTTCAAATACCTAAACGGCCACATGAGGGTGGGTTTTTACATGAACGGTGGGTTCGACATGAATTAACAGAAAAGTCGTTCGATGGCAGTTCTGAAGTGGCTGCGGTCTGAGTGATAGATGACGTCTGCCGGAAGATTGTAGATTTAGGAAACTGTTTCTGCGTTATTAGAGATTTTCCTAGACGCGCATAATCTCGAAAGTTCTGAACCTGTTTTAAACACAGCGCGACCGAGAGCAGCAGTGATCTTTCTGGGTTTTTGCCTCCTCCAAGATGCGATATTGCCGCCACCTCCGAATGAGCATAGTAAAGATTTCGTTGCAGTGGCACCGTACTCTGCTTGTATGGCTTCTACATGGTTGTCGCCACCTCATGACAACTGGTGGAGGTTCTAGACTCTCGAAGATAGATTCTTCTACCACTGGTCATTGGCAAATCTACAGCAGTACCTGGAGCCGCACCCCTTAATTGGTTTAGCGCGGAAAGAGACGGAAGCCAGGGCAAAGAATCCGGGGGAGGAAGAGACCATACGATGGCGGAGGTTGTAGTAGTTATACTGTAAAGCCTCAGAGGGAATCTTGAGCAATCACGACTTGGGAGTGTTTAGAAGTCAGGGCAAAGGGAACTGGGAAAGAGTGTCATGAGTTAATTTGAGCTGATAGCCGTAAACACGTGATTCCATGGCAGTGTCACTGCTGGAAGCGTTCAATGCGAATATTACATAGCGATGAGCAACAACCCAGTCTCCATTGTGCGAAGAAACACAATATTGCGAGCATATCGGGTTCGGGTGTGGCTTAGAAAACCAATCAGGCAATTTGTTTAGGATATATAGGCGATAGCACATTAGGTGGTTTAGGCGTCAGCAATATAAGAGCTGGTACAGGTAGAGAATGCCTGCTTATTAGGAACTGTCCCCGGACTCTATGCGGAGGTAGACTCGAGAAACCGACGCAAGTAGTCTATGTCGAAAGTGTAGACGTGTTCTTGTGTAGCATCAATAGTTCAGAGCGTGCCCACTTAGGTAGTAGCAGTGCTCTTCTGGCAACGCGCAGAAGGCACGGTCCGCGAAGGTAGTTCCTCCGCGGTATCACGTTTCATCGGGGAGTGAAAGCCAACGCACTGGAGCGCCAGATACGCGGAGGTTAGGCGGGCGATAAATTAACGTAGTTCTCCATCGCTGTGATAAATGTCACTGCTGCTACTAAGGCTGTCACACAGGCTAACGGGGCAGCAGGGCAGGTTGCTTGATATCTGTGGAACCGACGATACTGCAATGTCATTTCGAAGTCATATTTCACTAGGCGCAAAGCCTGACGACCAAGCCAGACTATACGGTCTTTCAAGGATAAGAGTCAACACACATCATGCTCCTCAGTGAAAACCGCTATCCTAATGGCCGGCCGCATAACCAGGGACAAAATTTCCGGAAGACACACATAAGGTAAAATTCTCAAGTTCTAGAATGCAGTGATTCGGCTTTGACATGGAGAAAATACAGGCGCAGTAGGCGATGATGCGGCATTGTCCAGATTGCCGCTTAGAAAAGACAGCACCGGTATCGGGTTCCTTGTGTAACACAAACTCAATTATGAATGCCACATCGAGGTATAGAAAGTCTGTCGTGGTAATAAGCTCCATATCCTCGTCATATCCTCCACGTACATTGCGACGCTCGTATTTTTCGTACTTTCTCTGCTCGTAATTCGCCGACTGGTAGGGGTTTCGCCACGTTTTTGATACCCTCACCTTGCTGCTTGCTCAATTTTTTCGGGGACCGAACTAAAAACGTGCCTTTGCGACCCTAAGGTCGCAACGTACGGGCGTCACGATGTACGCGGAGGATATGACGCATCTTCGCCACCGCGCTGACCCAGCCATGAGTGAAGAAAGGAGCTGCGGCACCTCACGCGCGGCGTCAATGACCAGCTGTTTTCCGGCCTCGTACCGAAGCTGCCTACACCATCGCGGTGTTTATGGCCGACGGCGTGTACAGCAAGAAAATGCAACAGCAGAGGTCCAGGCAGTACGCCCGGCAACTGCAACCTGTTTCCATGCTGTCCACGTTCGACCGGATCGGCTGCGATCCTGGGAGAAATCCGAGCACTGTTAGAGAACTCCGCCGCTCCGTGGTCGCCGAAGAGCTGCAGCCATTCCAAGCAATCTTTGTCTTATGAGGTGCGCTCGGGATGGACCTGGCTTCGGGATTAAAAACTGACCTGATTTTTGGGTTGTCCCCTTCATCTTCCTGCACTGCTCTCCTTCTGTCGTGACAATATTTAAAGAGCATGGCCAGGGCTTGTAATACAAAAGCAACATAACGTACGGTCAGTACAGTAACGTATCGGGTTCCAAGGAAAGGCAAGTGCAGCAGGGGCGGCAAAAAATTTGGTTACCGGACGACCTGGAAACCTTGCAGTAGAAAGGTGAGTGCAGCTGCACAGGAGGAGATTAATTAGAGAGGAATGGACGAGGCTTTGTGCTGTTGAGTGTGTGTTCTGTGTGCTGGTGCAGCTTCTTTTAAAGCGATAGCTGTAATGGATCCATGACCCCCGCTTGACACCATGTGCCCTGTCCGCTGTCTGCGATTAACTTTCAGCCTAGCCTTGGTAAAAATGTGCCTGGATAGAAAAAAAGAACCAAGGAAATAAAATCGCATCCAACACTGGAAGCCGAAGCCGCGGCGCAGCAAACGGATCAGCTTCACAGGACGCTGCGCGAGAACAGTGGACAATCGCCTCAACCGAACACGCATCGACATAAATCGCACCGCACTACCGCGCTGTGCATTCCACAGCGCCGTCATCATGGACTTCTATCCCCGCCGTCCGCCGGCACTCCCCGCTCATCTTTGTCTTCCACGTAGCACAAATCCGCGTTTCGCATTGATTCGAATGTTGTCAACGTTCACAGTAGTTTTTCATAATTTCAGAGTTTGGCCCGTCCAAGCTTTGAAATTTGACCTGGGTCAATTTGGACCATAACTAATGTCCAACCATAATTAAGCACGCCTGACCCAATGGCAACCTTCAAATTTGGCCCAGGCCATTGCCAAAATGCTATCGCTCGAACTTTGGGTATAGCAGTGCTTAAACACTGCCTAACTATTTAGACTAGGTGTCCGCATCAGTTTTCTGTTCTCTTCTCCCCACAGATAAACGATGCAAATCGAAGTACAAACCACTGCACAATGATAGCCGAAACAGCAGCTACGTATTCGACAGTTCTGCCAAGCAATGCAGACGCGGGCGAGGTCCTTTTCAAGACCAAAGAGAATGCGATACAACCTGCCGGAGTGGTGAGTTAACTCATCCTTTCAGTTCCTTCTTCTTTTTAAACATTTATTCGCTGCTTTATTCGGCAATCTTCCTGGAACTTCTTTCGAGTTCTCATACTACTTCAAAACTGAAACCTCCCAATGCGTTGAAACTGGAAAGTCAGAGCACGGTGCATAAGATAGAACTTAACTCTTTTATTCTATTGCATACTCTAACAAACCATGTAACGTCACTATTTTAGTGTGCGGCAAGATGATGACCCAAAAAACCTTCTTTCAGTTTACGAGAAAATATCAATATTATTATCCTTCGGGTTCTTGACTACATATATTTATTGAAATGCGTTGCAAGAAGTAACGCCATTTAAACACAAAATGAAGCAGTAACATTATTGCCATTGTGATAGTCATCGGCATTGGCCTACGGTTGTTCTTGTCAACTGATAAGGCCGCCTATATTTGCGTTTTTTGTTTCTCAGTGGCTTTTATCTTCACTTTGAGTTTACAATTGTCCCCTTTCCTCTGTGGGTTAGGGCATCTGTTTTAGAATTGGTTTTATCCGTCTCAGCCGTTTAAACAAGGCTTCACGATCTTTAGTTCGGATATTGTTCACTGCATCAGCTTAAAAGAAACCAAAACGGCAGTAAGCACTCCAGCCCCTAATACAAAAGTTTGCAGTCTGTGCCATATGTATGCCAAATATAATGTTTGACGTCAGCGCTTTGTGTGCGTATAGTGGCGGTGATGAACACTTTGAAGGTTAAGTCAGTTGTAAAGACAAATACCCCTTAAAGCAGATCTGACAGTCATCGCCGTTGTTTAGTTGGTAGAGCACCGGACGCTTAATTCGGAGGTCCTGGGTTCGGTTGCCGCCAACGGCATGGGGTTGTTTTTTTCTTCTGCTATATGTATGTATATATATATATATATATATATATATATATATATATATATATATATATATATATATAGAAGAGAAGCCAACTGCCACAGAAACCAAGCGACACAGAGGATTTTTTAAATGATTTATTTATTTTGTGCTGTTGTTCGATTTAGAATATTACTGAATATACTACCGCTTAAAGCTAATTGATTACAAAAACAGAAGAAAAAAAATGGCTGAGGCTTAACTTGGTTAACCCTGGTCAGATGCGAAGCATATTGATGGCTAGGCTTGGTAATACATGGCTTTCCTTGCTTGAATACTAGGTCATTTTAATACAGCCACTAGAAGCCTTCGTCGCGGGGGAAGACAACGGCATGGCTACAGCGGAACGCACACCTCCGGATTGGGGACGAGGAATACGGCCCGTACTCTATGGGTACACGAGGTACACCACAGGGGGCGGTGTTTTCACCGCTCCTTTTCAACATCGCCTTGATGCACCTTCCCGGCCGACTGGCTCAGGTGGATGGCATAAAACACGCACTCTACGCAGACGACATTACAATCTGGACCACCGAGGGGAGCCTTGGGGAGATAGAGGACCGCCTTCAGCAGGCCGCCTCCATAGTCGAAGCATATGCTGCCGACTGTGGTCTCCAATGTGCTCCCGCCAAATCAGAGCTTCTACACGTCAGGACAAACCACAAGGACAACACGTCTCTACACATATCTCTGTCGGGCGGTCCCATCAGAGAAGTGGCGGAGCTCCGGATCCTGGGTCTGTTCATCAATAACAAACTTAGGCCGGACTCTACTATAGCGAAACTCAAGAGCATAGGTGAACAGGTAGGGCGCATGATCCGCCGTGTTTCCAACAAGCGGGGTGGTCTGCGGGGCAGGGACGCGCTACGGCTCGCCTATGCTTTCGTGACCAGCCGGATCCTCTACGCCGTGCCGTACCTACGCACCACCAAACAACAAGACGAGCGCATTGACGCCATCATCAGGAAGGCAACAAAGCGAGCACTGGACCTCCCGGTGGCTACCTCCAACGCCAAACTGAAGGCGTTGGGAGTGGTAAACTCCTATCAGGAGTTGCGGGAGGCACACCTCGTGAACCAATATACGCGGCTATCGCAGACGGTGCCTGGGCGCCGCCTGCTAAACCGGTTACACATCCAACACACATGCATACCAGAGGGGACGGAGAACAACCCGGTGCTGTGGCGCCACATGCTCTTGGTCGCTCCGCTCCCGCGTAACATGGACATGGCTTCACATGAAGGCAGACGACAAGCGCGGGTTCGCACGCTTGAGAGGCAATATGGCTATAAAGAGGGCGTCTATTACGTGGACAACACAGGGCCGTCGCCCGCGGGATTCTTCACGGCTGCCGTAGTCCACCGGGGAATGAATGTCGATGGGCTATCTTTTCGGGCCCCAAATTCAACACGAGCGGAGGAAGTCGCAATAGCTCTCGCTGCCGCCGATCCAAAATCGAAAACGGTTATCACAGACTCTCGCCGGGCCTGTGAACATTATCTTGCAGGCGAAATATCACCTCTTGCCTCGATTATTCTAAGACGCGGTCTCGCCGATCCAACTCGCACAAAAGTGATCTGGGCTCCTGGCCACCAGGGTCTACGAGGCAATGAGGCCGCTGATGCGGCCGCCCGAGCGCTCACACACCGGGCTCCTCATCCTAGCTCTCATGGCTCAGAAGCTCATAAACCGCTTTTGCGGTTCCCCGAAATCCTAATTTATTATTGTGACAGCCACCGTCTCTACTCGGCACCCGCCAAGGGGCTGAGTAAGGCGGAGGAGCGAACTCTGCCGCGCCTGCAGACAGGAACCCTTCTCTGTCCTGCAATAGCAAAACACTTCGATCCGAACACAGATGGGCGCTGCCCGCACTGTGGAGAGATCTGCGATATCTTTCACATGGTGTGGGCATGTACTCAGAATCCTCACCTTCCCCCTCCCCCACCCCCACCCGAGAGGCATGGGAGACTGCCCTCCTCAACTGCTCCACACTGGAGTCCCAAAGGGCTCTGGTCAAGCGGGCGCGAGACGGGGCCTCGTCATGCGGTGTCCCGGACTAAGGATACCGACCATGCAGCAGGGTTATTATTTTTTTTAACCCTCAAGCTCTCTTTGATAAAGTTTTTCACCACCGCCACCACCACCCCGAGACGCGCGTTGGGTGGGCGCCTGGATTGCCACGGAAGCCGCGTCCGCCTGCCCGGTGGAGTGAGCGTTTCACCTACACCGAGTGTGAACGCGCGTTCGAAATGCGCGGGAATGCCGCTCGAGGACATTCCGGTGTCTGTGCGATGGCATCGTTCTCCCTCTCCCAGCGCGTGACGGCGATCTGTCGTGACGTCATATGTCACGTGGTGCGTCGTCACTGTACCACGTGTCTGCACGGCGTGCAACCACAGCGACGGCGCGAGGTGGACCCTCATCTTCCTCTGTCGTGACGTCATGTGTCACGTGGATGTGCACGGCGCGTAACCACGGCGAAGGGCTGTAGTGTACCTCTAGTAAAATGCTTCGCATAAAAACAACCACATACCGCCGGTGCGATCCGAACACGGCTTCCACCCGTCGCCGTTCGATGACGTTCTAGGTCACATCAGCGGTAACTCAGGACGTGCTACGTCCGCCGCTTAAGAACGTGGGTGGCGCTGATGAACACTCTCAAGGTTAGGTTATTTTGAAAACATAAAAATCCCCGAAAGTAGAAGATCTGACAGCCGTCGCCGTAGATCAGCGCTAGAGCATCGGACGCTTAATTCGGAGGTCGTGGGTTGGGATCCCACCGGCGGCATGTGGTTGTTTTTTCTTCTGCTTTTCTTATCAATTAGCATTAAGCGGTAGCATATTCAGTAATATTCTAAATCGAACAAGAGCATAAAATAACTAAATAATTTAAAAAATCCCCCGTGTCCCCCTGGTTTCTGTGGCTCTTGGCTTCTCTCAAATTAATAACGAGCCCCTCTTTACTCTTCCCTTGTTTCCTATATATATATATATGTATATATATATATATATATATATATATATATATATATATATAT
Source organism: Amblyomma mixtum (assembly GCF_055824585.1). Lineage (NCBI taxonomy): Eukaryota > Metazoa > Arthropoda > Arachnida > Ixodida > Ixodidae > Amblyomma > Amblyomma mixtum. The sequence continues at coordinate 31,040,720 of NC_143020.1, read as the reverse complement.
ATACATATATATATAGATATATAGATATATAGATATGAGGCGAGTATTTATAGGGGTTGAAAAAAAGCTGCTTCAATGTGCCTGAGACAACCCCCCCCCCTAAAAACATAAGAAAAATACCAGCTGGCAACCAGGCGTTTCGCGCATAAGGAATGGCGGGATAGGGGTCGGAGACGTTGGATGTTATTGTAGTTCCTCGCACCCGAACAAATTATGGGCCACAAAGGTTAAAATACTGTTTGCCAACTACGCTTAACTCGGAATGTATATCTGTGTTGTGAAAGCAGATGCCACAACTCCTTTCTGCTTTCTCCTTCGTTCCTAGTATAGTATTTATCCCTGCCGTTTCTCCGAAGTGTTTGTTGAAGGGTGTAGGTCCCGTCAACTGTTAAGAGATTGCTTTGCCTGATTCCGCAGCGTTGTAATGTACGTTGCGATGTTGAATTAAATCTCATTAAATCTAATTTAATTAATTTAATTTAATTTAAATTAATTTTAGAAGGGCGCCGGCTGGCCGCTCTGAGGATCTGCGTGATAACTTCCTTCCTTTCTAACTTTCAGTGGCCGTCTGCACTGCTCCCAGGCCATTTGCCATTTGCGCTGGGACGGTATTTCCAGTCTACTATTTTAGTCCATTAACCGGCAGGTGCCACTCAGATATGGGCTGTACCTACAATGGAAACAACTTTCCAACTTTAGCGGAATGCCGGAGCACATGCAAAGCTGGTAAGATAACCTTTGCTTTTAGAGATAGCACCCTCGACCTCGATGCCAATCGGAGCACGAAGATGTCATAGAATGAAAAACCTAGCTTTCTTATACCTTTAGCGGCTACGGCTACAATGTATCAACAAATAACCTAACTACATGTTCGTACCTATGAGATATAATATTTTGTCATTGCGTTTGTTTCTCTCCCTATTTTTCCTTCATAACGCGAGTGCCTCTTCGGAAACGTTCGGTGATTCTTCCAGCTAATTAATTGTCTAGCTATACTGAATTTTGTTCTTTAATTTTTCATTACAAGTGGAGCTTACCGTTTTCTAGTGGTGAATCTTTGTTGTGAGTTACGCCGTTCAGCGTGTTGTATTTTGCTTAAGTGCGAAGATTTGCGACTATATCTCTCTATTCTGCCTGCTGGAAGTAATAGCAATACTTTCTACGCGACCTAATTTTACAAATTTAGAAGAATGTGCACTGCTTCACACAAATAGTGGCAATTCTCTGCAGATAACGAGTAGTTCCGAGAATAATAATGGTTTCTATTAATCGCGCGTGTGCGATCTAAATATCTTGTTTTGTCATGAAAGGCGATTAGTTAGTCATAAAGAGTTTTTGCAGCCACACGAGATGGGGAAAGGAGAAAACTGATGCAGGTGTTAATTAGCATAATCTCTCCTTGATTACTTCTAACTTTTATCCGCTCATCATTGCATCCTGTTATGTGCCGTAAGTACTCTCCCGTAAGCACCTCCAAATTCAAGACATGATTTCCCTATAGTGCATCGACGCAGCTCTGCCCATCAACACGCCGAATTGCTATCTTGGCAGTGTACTGCTCTGACGCCTTCCACACATCTGAAGGCTGCGAAGCCCCGAGATGTCAACCACGCTGCCATAGTCCTGTCCCTCAGCGTCAATGTGGAGTAGCAGGCAAGGGCTATGTCACCACCAGCCGACCTCTTTACCTTCTCCTAATTAAAATTCCTTTCTCTCTCTATCTCCTCAGCGCCAATGCTGGATCGCTCTACCGCACGCTGAGCCGGCTCTCTCTCGTAGACGGTGCTCTCTTGTATCACGTGAAGCAATTCAATTGCCGACTTGTCTTACGATAGCCAATGGTTTGGGAGAAGTCGGCCCCTGTCTTGCACACTTTGCACGACTCTCACTGAGCAGGCCACCTTGGTATTAGCAATGCCTACTTGCGCATGTAGGAAGCACTTTAAATGGCATATGCTCAGCAATACCAGTGAATATGTCCCATCATGCCAGACGAGCCGGTACAGGAAGCCGTCCTTGACAGCACTGAAGCTGCTCCCCACTACAGGCATTTTCGCCTGCGAGTTCGTTTTTGCGACTCATTGGGCTAGACGATTTAGGCGAGTTTCCCACCTCGTTACGGCAACAGGAATATTCTTATTGCCACCCACCCCTTCTTCAAGTTGGTCAAAGCGCTACGTGTACCCGGTACGTCACGCATCATTCCGCGTTGTTTGTGGAGCGGATTCTTCTTATCCTGCATGGCGTACGCCGGCACGTCACAAACCGTGGGAGCTCCTTCAGGCCTTCCGAATTCGAACGAGCCCTCTGTTGTTTCAACATATAAAAGCTACTACGACTGGCAGAAACCCACAGTAAAATGACTTCATGGATCCGATAAACCACTAAGTGACATACTTCCTACGCAGATCCGTCCCCAACGAACTGATTTCGCTTTGTCCCAGCCACAGCTTACACTTTCAGTGCTGCAATGCTGGAAACCAGTCCGGTGACGCCATTTTCTGTAATCCATGGCAGAATGCCTTTCATTCTGCTAGACACGCAGGTAGGCCTGCCCCGTCCTACAGCGTCCCCACTTGGCTCTGCCCGACGGCTTCCTCTCGCCACCTCAAGGCCCCAATGAAACTTCTTCGTGGCTCATGCACCTGCGCAAGATGACATTCAGGCCGCTCAGCCATGTTCGCCCACTGTACGCGCTACTGGACTTACAGAGAAGCTCTTGCCTCGGGTCCATGACATACCGCCTCGAGGACTAATCCGAGCATGGCCAGCAAAGGGTGCACAGAATCTTCCCGTAGCTTGTTTCTCAGCTCAAACGATACGCCTCAAGTGTACACGTTAACACCTCACACCGTTCTCTACCCCGTCCCCACTTAGGCGAAAAAATGTAACGATGGCTAACTTGGACAGCACCGCGATAGTGATGACGACGTGCCGGCAAGATGTCTACAGGGCTAAGAAGCGTTCAGTATCGAAGGTTACCCGATGCTTTTGTGCTCTAACGTGCACCTTATTTTGTATCAACGTGCACCAATGAAGCATTGTATACATATAAGTTTGAGGGACTCCTTGTACGTAAATAAGTGGGTATGAAAAGTTCTGTAAGATCTCAGGTGCGTACTATTCGGGTTTCGTCCCGTTATAGCATTAGCCCTCCAGAGTATTTTATGCGCAAATATGCTAGGAAACATTGAGCTGCCCCAGAAAGGGAAGTTCAGTATGTATTATGTAATGCGACGCAAAAGCCTCCTATTTTCTCAGCCATTCAAAGATGACGAACAATTAATATTTACAATAGACTTGTATTTTCGATTCTTTTCAATTATTAATCCCTCTGCAACAAATGAAGAGAAATAAATTTTCCGAAAATCTATGGTGACCACTGACCTAGTCTCGAGGAGTCACTATCGGTGCAAAATAACAATGGCGCCTTTTTCTTGCAGGTAAATAAAAAACGATCCTCTCTTTCCTGGGAGTCCAGTTATGGAAGACAAATGGAACTTAAATATAGGAAGGAAATATGACAATATTTCACTACTATGCATTATATAGTTCCTTTCCTCAAGGAAGAGTAATAAATCGTTGCAAAAACTTCACTGTCATGTTCATTATTTAATATCACACACTCGACCACGGTATCTACCACATCTTAAGTGGCAGCCACAAAACAACTGGATGTAAAAGAAAGGAGAAAGCAGGAGAACTGTGGCGCTTCAGAACGTGGCAAGATTTATTGGACGAAATCTCTCTTTATATGCTAAAAATAGTAACACCACCACAAAAACCAAATCTACAGAACTGGAATAACCATCGGTCATAGGGCAGTATGCGACACAGATAATTCCATTGCAAATTTTCTGCCACATTTGGCCGTGATAAAAAAAAAAGCCCAACTTTTGGTTCCCGTGTAATTCAAAACTGAAGAACTCGTCTGGAGATTCACTGAAGTCAGAAATCATTTCCAATGTGACGCACCCCAATTAAAAAGCAGAGTTGCCAGGCTCTTTAAGCAATGATTGAAATGGCGCTTCAAATGTAGCGCTCATGGCTAAAGTACTTTCTAGTATGCTAATTGTTACCAGCCTTTGTTAGATCATATGCGGCAACTGATCGTGACCTTGCGCCCCGATGGTTGTCGTTTAGCCTTTTGGTGGACTATTCCTTGATTTTCGTTTCGATATGCTACTTGTTGACATAGGCAAAATATTGTTTTAGAAATGCTTTCAGCTCGTACGTTATCCTTCGGAGAAACGTGGCACCTCCATCTGATGTCGGCATATGATCCGATGACGCGAAGCACGTATCATTTGGAAATCTAGGTAGACTTGGAAGAAGGCGACTCAATACAAGCTGGTGCTCTGCGCCCTTATGGACAACGCAAAAGTCCAGCCAATGTTGAGATGAGAAGACACGCATCAGTGGTGCCGAGAAAGGAGAAACTGAAGATGGTGACATAGGCAGTGGCGAAGTGGAGAGATAGAGGAGAGGTCTGCGACAACATATATGTTTCGCACTGTTGATTGTGCACGTTGGTTTTCACTGATTTCCCAGGATTACGGGCAAGCGTAATCTGAATTTATTTTCGTTTCTTCAAATATCTTGATGTGTCGCGCGCCAGTTCAGACATCATAGGGATATAATCACAGTCGATTTTGACTACATCTGACTTGGAATGAGTGAAAAAATGCGTCAGTCTGTCGATAATTGTTCATACGAGACTTAGCATCAGACAGATGATCCGAAAAGCAGATGGCAGAAAAGTTGCCGTCAATATATAGTTGGCGTTCGAGGCAACATTAGCGAAACCATTTTTGTTCTACGAACTTCTCTTCACATTTTCAGATACTGCATAGAATGCCACATGCACAAAATGACAGAGATGTCACGTGAAAAATAGGCACACCAGAGCGAAGGCTACTCCGAACAGAACGTCAATCCCCTCCTTCACATCGTGTTGGAGCAGCGCAAAGGACGGGCCGCAAAAAACAAGGAAGGACGAACACAGGCGCCGACTGTAAACTGAATTTTTATTTCGAAATACCGAGAATATATAGGTGTCATAAAGGGCTGTACCATAGATCAAAGGGCTGCTCGGTCACAGGAATCCAGAAGACAGCCACGTCAGTAGGTAAAACTTATTGGTAAATGTAGTGTCGGGGAAAGACGATATGGAGAAGCGGAGGGTGTATTGGGCCATGGCGCAAGATAACGGATGATCGGTAAAGAAAGACAAGGTCACCAAAAAAGGGCTAAAAGCTAAGACAATCATTAACGGAAATGATGGCATTAAAGACATAAAATTCGTTAAGAATAATTAAAAAAACACTTTAAAAACATTAATAACTGGTAGGCTGCTAGGTGTAAAGGGCCGGCAAACAAAAACTATAAGGCCTCACAGAAGATCAATTTTTAAGGAGGCAAAAAAAGGAGGCTAAAAGCACGAAACTACAAAAAGGAGGAGCAAAAGCCCTGCGACGAATTAAAGCTAACCCTATGACACAATTAAAAGAACGGAAACCCGTAATAAACAATAAAAACAGGGTAGGATAAAATCAAACAACGCAAAGAGTCACAACGCATGCCCGGCTGTTCTCAGAAAATCCAATTCTTTCTGAGATAAACTAATGGATGGTGTGCTGACACAGTGGTCTTTTGCACGACGTATGTTGCAAGTCTCATTTATTTCTCTCGACGTACGATCTCGTCCTTTCCCAATGATTGCACATTGGTCAAATATTGCGGCGCAAGTTTTGCTTTCCCATTTTTTACAGTGCTTGGCAAGATTTCCAGTGATGGCAATCTTACATACATTGATATTATGTTCTTGAAGTCTGACATTGATGCACCTTCCCGTTTGACCAATGTATTCCTTCCCGCAGGATAAGGGCACAGAGTACACAACACCAGAGGCACAAGGAACATGGGGATTACTGTGCGTTTGCCCACAACGACGGTGAAGTTGCTGGTTGTTAACTCTCCTGCTGAGGAAGCACAGGATAAGTTTCTACTCTGATGGCCGTAGGCCATTTGGTTACCCATTGCCGTAAGTGCAAAATTGTCATAAAGGGGAACAAAGCAGAAAAACGCACCGCTCTTTTTTCTCGCACTCGACTGCTGAAGCGACTCCGGCAGGCTGGCAGGGAAGTTTTTGAAGCTTTTTGCATTGATAAAGCAGGAGACGAGTGCGTAAGCGCTCCTTCAAGTGCCCTCACTGCAAAAGAGTTTTCATGAATAGCAATAAACAAACAAGCGTATCAGCTTGCAAACATTTTTGTGACCGCTTGATACCAAAAGAAGAAATGGCAAAGTTGAGTTTCTTGCGCATGTGCGCATGTTGTTTGGCGAATTGAGAATCTTTTTTTTAAATATCTATTAACTTCAGTTGATGTCTAGCGTGCGTAAAGTCTGCTTCTCTGTCTTTGAGCACTGTTTTATACGCACTACGTAACATGTGGCAGGCAGTGTCCAGCACCAACTAGCCGAACTTTCTTGTTAAATTAGCTCACATAGTGCCAAAGACTCACAGTACAGTTTTCCATTTTTGCCAACTACTCAGACTTAAAGCAGTAACATTTATGATCGCAATACGGGACACTGCTAAACCGTCAGTTGCATGTATTAGGTTTATTGGTGTTTAACGTCCCAAAGCCACTCAGGCTATGAAGGACGCCGTAGTGAACGGCTGAGGAAATTTCGACCACCTGAGGTTCTTTAACGTGCAGTGACATCGCGCAGTACACGGGCCTCTAGTACACGGGCCTCAAGAAGCGCCTCCATCGAAATACAGCCGCTGCGGCCGGGACCGAACCCGCGTCTTTCGGGTCAGCAGCCGAGCGCCATAACCACAGAGCCACAGCGGCGGGGCTCAACAGTGTATATCAACAGCAGTAAAATTCCAGCTAGGCACATTCTAAGAATTCGGTCTATCAGCCGCAATGTCGTATGTCGTTTGCTCTCAGTGTTTGCACACTACAAACGAAAACCTACAAAGAGATTTGACAACTTATGTATATCTGATTCATAAATGTATTACCATAAAAGTTTGGTTTCCTCTCGGGAGGTATATCAGATAACAATTAATACAAAGACAGCTGCTTAAGGTGTAAAACCGGCGGAAATCTTCGTTAGTGGCAAAACGGTTAGGCTTTAAAGAAAAATGATACTAAAAATCTTTATCTCAGTGCAATTGTTACCGAAATAATATAAAGTGGCGCACAACTTATTTCTGTTAATAATACGACTACACACTGAAAAATAAAACTCTAGGATTTGTCGTGGAGTAACAATGGGAAAAAATATTCTGACATAGCCCCTGCCATTGGTGGTTAACGAGGTATAATAGGTTGGTCTTGACACCCACTGGGCATAAACAAGTGTGTTTCAGAAACACTCCCAGTTGCAAGTTTCGTTCAGGTGCATATTTCTCGTTGAGCGCATCATCTTGACACTAAAAATATCGGCATGAAGATTGTGTTTTCCAAACCCACTATTGCAGGCACAATGGTTTCTAGCGCGGCAGTCTTTTTGTCTCCCGAAAGGACAATATTTTTTTTTTCAGAACATGAATTCTTATCTATGGTCAGTTACACAAACCAAGTGAAATAAAACGGGCGCACAGCAATAAAACCGAGAGAAATGGTTATTCGTCGCGCTTGTTCTCATTTAACAATAAAAATCTACGTGCGTAAACGACTCCAGTTGTGCAAGAAAAATGGTCTTTTCGGGAGACACAAAGGCTGCCGCGCTAGAAACCATTGTGCCTGCAATAGTGGGTTTGGATAGCACAAACGTCATGCTGATAATATTACTGCCAAGGGGTTGCTCTAGACGAGAAATGTGCAGCTGGAGAGGAAATTTTCTGCATTTGTTCAAGCGTCTTTGCAGTTCGTGTTGCGCTGGAGTCGGCTTATAATCAGAAGCCAGAAATGTCCGCTTCCTTGCTTCAGGTCGAAAAAGAATAGCGGCGAAAACCCACACACTAAATGTTCTGCGGCAATTTATCACTGCAGTTTTCACTTAAATGGAATGTTTAGTCCTGGCACTGAACACTTTTTATGTGATTTCAAAACTTTCTGAGGTGCTGTGCAACTGAATGTGTTTGATTTCGTATTTTGGTGCATGTCAACACCGAATCTACCTTCAGCTCAGTTTTGTTGAAGCAGGCAGCTGTTGAGAACAAGGACGTGGGCTAGAATTCGGCCTCCTACGTTATGTGGTGTTCTTGTTCTGAACAGAATGTCACCTGATAATATTTGCGCAGCGGATGCTTCGCTTCGGCATAGCTGCAAGACACAAGGCGGCTGCCAGCTTCGCGTTTACAGGGTACACAGGTCGAGGTTATTAAAGCCATTCCATACTTCCGGGCTTTTTTTTTTCAATCTGTTTTCGAATCCTGTAGCTAGTCATCGTGATCATCACGAGCCTGACTACACCGACTGCAGGAAAAGCCTCAACCATGTCGCTCCAATTTACCCTGTCCTTTACCAGCTGCACCCAACGTATCCCCGAGAACTTCTTATCTCATCTGCCCACCTATCTTTCTCGACACCCCTGCTACTCTCGCTTTCTCTTGGAATCCACTAGGTTATTCTTAGGGACCGGCGACAATCTTGCCGTCACGTTACATGACCAGCTAAAGCCTATTTCGCCCTCTTGATTTCGACCAGGATGTCATTAATCCGCGTTTGTTGCGAAACCCACTCAGCCCGTTTGCGATCTGTTCGGGTTAAAACATTTTCACTGATGTTCTGCCAAAAGATGCGTAAATATTGTTAACAGGAGCTGCCGCTACCTTCCTCTGCGGCTCTCTTCCCTTGCTGTTCTTTGATTGCAGCCCGTTTGAGTATTTTTCGCACTGTTTCGTATGGGTGTCTTCGGGGTTAGAACGCTCGGTTGCCGAGCGGCAAGACCCTGGTTCTATCCAAGCCATGAAGGGCGCATTCTAATAGACTTCAGGAAAAAAAGCTCTCGTGGCCTGTGCGACGAAAAATTAGTCAGTTGAAAGGAGCAGTCACTATCCACATGAAAAGAATACTCCCTGGCATCGCATAGTAAAATGCAAAAAAATACCAATCCTCGACTAAATATATAATTTCGCGGATTTTGGTGTAGAATCCGAACTCGGTATATCAAAATAAAGTTTGAAATATGATGAACAAGAAGCAATTATCGCAGCTCTTAAATTTTCACAAAATTACATAATAATTTTGGCGGCTTCATAGCAGGCTGCCCGTATCAGAAAGCGTCTAGTAGTATTATCCTATGGGACATAGATATCTCAGCATCTTTTGTTACATTTCTATCACATTTTATGCAATGCAGTTTTATGCATTTTACGCAGTACGGCATCGACTCAATTGCTTACGATCTGCCTGATGTGTTTTTATATGCAGAGCATAGAATCGCATCCGACTAGCCTGAAGTGTATTGAATTTACCGGATATAAATTTAGACTTTTAATCTAAGATGTCGTAACTGGAACTCTCCACAAAAAAGTTAAAAAGTTGTGGTCATATCAAGAGGTTAGTAGTTTACTGCAATCAATATTCGTGCGCCATTTTGTGGAATTTTGCAGATATCATTCGCGTCACCGTTTGACAGCAGGCGATTCTATCGTCTCGCGAGAACGAAAGTCGAGTTGAAGTTCCAGGTTATTTTCCTATCTTACAAAGGAGAAGGCGGAAATACAAGCTATGGTAATAGCTAGACTGAAGGTCGCGACTTCTTGAGATAGTGGCAGTACAGAAGGAAGGCGAGGAGAACATCATTCACACGAATTCAAAATGTGTTGGGTAGGCCATACAGATTCACACTTATGCGAAGCGCGAACACCCATGCAAGAAATCGCAATACACGCATGAATTTAAAGGAAATGTTTGCAAATAACTAAAATATGTAGTATAGATATCACAAACTAAGTATAATATATTGTATTGATATCGCAAGCATTGCAGAAGGAAATTCATATGTCTGCTTCTTTCCGACAGAAATTGTCACGGCAGTAGTCACAGATTTCGTAATTTCAATTCATGATAGTATCAAAATGGTTATGGCCTAATTTTTTAGCAAGACGGGAAGGTTACAACCTAAAGACTGGTTCAAAGAGTAAGTTCTTGGTAATGCAGTGATCCAAGTTTTTTTGTGTCTGGTGTCAGGGCAGTTGCTGTTTTATCTCAGTTGTCCAAGTACAATGAAAGGATAATCACGTTGTCTTGAAGAGTATTTATAGCATAATAGAAGATTGTAAAAGTATAGTGCGCAGATTGAAAGGATATCCTTATTTATAAAGATATTTCTTGTGGGGAAAAGGAATGATACATTCGCGATGTACCAGACAGCTTTTTTCTGCAGCAAACGCATGCTATGAAAATTTGTTACCCCTGTAGCGAACTACGACGGCCGCGCCTGTTACCGCCTGGGCAGATCACTGAGGACTCGCCGACGAGGACGAAGCACCAGTGAAAGACGAAGAGCCGCCGCACTGCACGAGATCGGTTCGGGTGAACTGGCCATCATCTGCGCTACCAGCCGTTTTGCTCGCACATTTTGTGTCGCTCGCCGTGAACTCCGTCCCCAAGCTACCTGTACAGAAACTCCCTTTTATTTGGTGGAGGTTGCGGTCGTCTGACACCCTGGACCTTCGCTGCCGTCTTCTCCCGCCGCCCACCATGCCTAAGGACTCTACGCCCAGTCTTGCTCCACCCAGCACGACCATTTTGTGCGCTGGAGCGCCCCGCCAGCGTGATACCGCTGTGTTCAGAGGCACTGGCGATCATGACGTCAGACTGGTTGGCATCCTACGAACGGGTCAGCGCCCATAGCAAGAATCAAGATGCCCTCAAGCTAAATAACGTCATATTCTACCTTTCGGACGTCGCGAATCTATGGTTCCGGAACCGCGAAGCCGATATCACCACCTGGTCAGCCTTGAAAACCCATTTTTCCGACGTATTCAGCGGGCCTGCGGTGCGCAACTTGCGCGCGGAACAGCGCCTGCGAAGTCGGGCTCAGCTTCCTGGTGAAAATTTCACCAGCTACTTTGAAGACGTGGTAAACCTTTGTACACGCGTGGATGCCTCTATGTCTGAGAGCGCCAAGATTGAGAGCATCTTGAAAGGCATTAAAGACGATGCGTTTCAGATGCTTCTAGCACGTCTGACACGTCTCACGTCTCACACCGACACGGCGCAACTGTCAGCGCAGATCAAGCAGTTTGTTCGGGAGGAAGTCGCGCGTCACCTCTCGTTGATGCCCTTCAGTCACGACGCTGCAGATCCTGTGGTGGCGCCATTACAAGAGGTCATCCGCCAAGAAGTTGCAGAGGCTCTTCCCACTGCACATCACGTCCCTTCGGTCGTTCCATTCACCTATGCCGAGGCTCAATATCACCAATAACCTACGATACCCTAACGGATGACTTACGCAGAAGTAGCGGCGCGCTCCGAGCCCATGACTACTCCACCTCGTCAGCCCGTCCCTCGCCCGGCCCAGTCTTTCCGACCAGCACCGGTTTCTCCGCCGTCGCCGCAGCGGCTGTACACCCCGTGGCGCACATCGGATAACCGTCCCATCTGCTACTCCTGTTTGTAGCCGGGACGTGTCGCCCGCCACTCTCGCCGTCGCATGATGGCCTCGCCAGCCATCTCAACGACTGTGCATCCATCTCAGCTGCTTCATTCGGCTCCTCCGTCCTCGCCTCTGGACGCGTACGCCAACAACCGTCGTCCTTACGAGTCCCGAAGTTCTCCATCACCACGTCGGCGCTCACTGTCACTATTGCGCCGTCGCCCTCCCTGCGCTGAAGCGAGAAACTAAGTTCCGGCGTTCCGGAGGCAAGAACTGCGCACTGTTCGAATAGCTCAAGGCTTTCGTATTCCCCACGCAACGTTCTTCAGGTCATCGTCGAAGGACTGCCGGTACAAGCGCTTATCGACACGGATGCATCGGTATCAGTGATTCGCGAAAAACTCTGCCGCCGCATGCGCAAAGTCACGACATCATTTACGGTTCTCTCACTCCGCACCACAAGTGAACAGCGCATCGCCCCTCTGGCCTCATGCACAGCGCTGGTCATCATAGATGATATATTGTATCCTGTCGAATTCCTGGTGCTGTCCTCATGCTCAGATGATATAATTCCCGTGTGGGACTTCCTATCACACCACAACGCCGTCATCGATTGCGCCTGCGGCGAAGTTGAATTTTCTGCTTTGTCTGACGAGCTTACTACCGAAACCTCTGTCCCCTGGGCACTCAAGGTCACCATCGTTGAATATCTCGAAATTGCGCCGGAAGCATCTGCCCTCGTTTCCCTGTCGTGCCGTGCCGCGTCGGATGACACCGTTTTATTTACGCCATCTCCTTCCTTTGTACACCGCAAGGACCTACCGCTACCTTCTGTTGTCGTCGATGTCCGCCAGGGTGTCACGAAAATGTTGCTCTACAATCCATCCCCGTGTCCCCTTACCCTGCTTCCTGGTGAGTCCCCTGGCTGCATTCAACCTGTTTGCCTTCTCTCTGACCTTAATGTCCACGAGGTAGCCAGCAGTCTCTCAGTAAACGCCATGTATTCCGAGCCCGCTGCTGAACTTGAGCCTGACGAACTTTTCCGCGCCGCCATCGACGATACTCTTCCGTCCACCTACCGTGCCTAGCTCTCAGCACTTCTCCACACATTCCGCTCCGCTTTCGATGCCGCCCATCAACCTTTAGGCCGTACATCCGCCGTGGCTCATCGCATTGAGACCGGCTCCCACCCGCCTTTTCTGCAGCGCCCCTATCGCGTGTCTGCGGATGAGCGTCAAGTGATAAGTGAGCACGTTGAGGACGTGCTGCACCATGGCATCATCCGACCCTCTCACAGCCCTTGGTCTTCTCCGGTGGTGCTGGTCAAAAATAAAGATGGTTCTATCAGATTTTGTGTTGATTACCGGCGACTCCGCAAAATTACCAACAAATACAATTATCCGCTCCCCCGCATCGACGACGCTCTTGACTGTCTCGAAGGCGCAGAATACTTCTCCGCCCTTGACTTGCGTTCGGGCTCCTGGCAGGTCCTGATGGCTGCCCCTGACCGTGAGAAGACCACATTCGTTACCCCTGACGGCTTTTACGAGTTCACCGTTGTGCCAATCGGCCTGTGCAACGCGCCAGCCACATTCGAAAGAATGATGGATAACGTCTTACGCAAGCTGAAGTGGCACACGTGCCTCTGTTACGTGGATGACATCGTTGTCTTTTCGGCAGATTTCTCTACACACCTCACGCGCCTGCAGCAGGTTCTGACTTGCCTCACCGACGCCGGACTGCAGCTGAATCTCAAGAAGTGCCACTTCGGAGCTCGGCTGTTGACCATCTTGGGTGACATCGTCTCCAAGGAAGGCATTCTTCCTGACCCGGCCAAGCTTCGTGCTGTGGCGCAATTTCCTAAACCGGTTTCGCTCAAGCAACTTCGAAACTTCATAGGTCTGCGTTCCTATTTCCGGCGCTTCGTACGCAATTTTGCGTCCATCATTGCGCCACTGACGAACCTACTTGGCGGGAACAATGACATATCTGGCTGGCTGGCCGAGTGCGACGAAGCGTTCACTACCATGCGCCATCTTTTGACTACGCCGCCAATACTCCGTCACTTCCCCACAGCGCCTACCGAGGCCCCTACGGATGCAAGTGGCGTTGGGATCGGAGCTGTCTTGGCCCAGTGAAAAGATAGTTTTGAAGAATACGTCGCGCGTATGCGAGTCGCGTGCTTACCAAAAGTTGAATCCAACTACTCAGTTACAGAGAAGGAATGTTTAGATATTGTAAGGGCGCTAACAAAATTCCGACTCTGTCTACACGGCCGTCGGTTTGACGTCGTCACGGACCACCATGCGCTCTCGTGGTTATCGTCTATTAGAGATCCATCCGGTCGCCTCGCTAGGTGGGCTCTTCACCTTCAAGAGTTGGACATCCGCGCCATCTACCGTTCTGGCCGTAAGCACATGGACGCCGATGCTTTGTCTCGGTCTCCCCTAACCAGTGACGCTGCCTGCTCCTCGGCGACTGATCCCGTATGTTCGTCTCTCACCATCGCTGATATGCCTGCGGAGCAGTGCAAAGACCCGTGGCTCGCGTCCCTCATAGGCGCCGTGTCTTCATGAGGAGACGACGAGCGCGAGTGACAACGGACGCACTCCAGATGAGCTCCGCTGATTTCGTGTCTTCACCCTAGACAGTGAGATCCTGGGATAATTTCATCGAGATCACCGGTTTCCTGAAGAGGAGAGGAATCCAGGGACACCAACCAGAAGTACGTACGACGAATTTTGACCATTTTAGGTCATCTTTTCCCCGCGACCAAGCCAGATGCCTCACTAGGCCTACCGCGCAGCGCCGAAGAACACGGAGCTCCGCGTCGCAGTGGCGTTCGCCACCTGCGTCGCTGCAGCGTTCGCCAGCTGGGCCGCGCCGTGGACCGTGCCCGCGCGCCGTAGTTCGTCATGAAGGTCACCGTAGAAGGCATCCCAATTTCTCAAGAAGAATTAGCAGCCAGTGATTGGTTGACTAAAGTTAACAAGCTCCGGGAAGCGCGAACAACATCAAGGCCATCCGTGCCCGATTTCCCTGGAGACAAAGCGGGACCGAGCCAAGCGTCCCAAATCACCAATGGGCTGCGTGTGAACAAGATGACAGCTGAACTCACGCCTCGGCAGCGAGGACGCCTACTAGCCAAGAAATCTGTAGCTTCGAACCAGCCTCGCTTACCCAGCAACGCTCTCAAGCTGATTGTGCGCCCACGCGGCGGACTGCTACTCTCCAAGATTACAACCTACCAACTACTGGAAGCGATCTGCACGGCTGCTCACTTCACCAGGGACGCTGTTCGTCACGAAGACCTAATACAAGCTAACCTGATTCAGAATACTTTCGCCTACTGCACCCCAGTCGTCGAAAGAGCTGAACGGGTCATGCAACTCAAAGAGATCACCGTCGACAACAAGGCGTATGAGATATCCGTCTACTGCGCTCCAGATCATAGT
Source organism: Amblyomma mixtum (assembly GCF_055824585.1). Taxonomy (NCBI): domain Eukaryota; kingdom Metazoa; phylum Arthropoda; class Arachnida; order Ixodida; family Ixodidae; genus Amblyomma; species Amblyomma mixtum. The sequence goes on along the minus strand of NC_143020.1, from coordinate 31,025,700 downwards.
TCGAGCCGCGGTGTGATTCGTGGCGTCGATCTCCGACTGGATCGAAATACAATTCGAACAGAGTTACAAGACAACCGTAACCCACCCATTGTGGATTTTCGGCGGCTCGGGAACACCACCGCTGTACTCATCACGTTCGCTGAGCCCCAAGTGCCTACCTGGGTCTACTTCTGCAATAGTCGCCATAGGTGCAACTTATTCAAGAAGAAATACGAGGTGTGCTATCGCTGTGGTGAGCTCGGTCATCGAGCCGACGTTTGCGCAAGCCCAACTACTAAATGTAGAGGTTGCGGACTATCCAATCCTAGCAAAGACCACACGTGCAAACCAATCTGCCGCCTGTGTGGCAAGGAACATCTCACGGGCGATAGTCGCTGCAAGGAAATCTTCAGGACTCCTTACGAAGTCAAGCGCAGGAAGTGGGAGAAAATCCAAAAAGCTGAGGCAGATAAACTCAAGTCCCAAGAGACCGCCAAGCGGGCCACGCTCCAGCACATCAGCCGATGGGACCGGCAACGCTCAGATAGCCAGCAACGGCAGCCCCGAGACCGCTCGAGTTCTTTTCCGCCACTCAAGTCTCCCGCTCCACGGATGGGGTCTCAGGATACCTCCCGGAACAGGCCCGGGCCCCCTGCAGTCGTCCAGCAGACACGGGCCTCTTCTCAGCCTCTGCAACAGCCACCTGGGCTACCACCATCACTACCCGATCTACGAGAACGTCATGAACCGGTGAGTACGCAGGGAGGGACTCCCTCTACTCCAGACACACACAAAGCAATTATGGAACTGACAGCAGTCATCCAACAACTGATACTCAGAGTAGAGGCTCTCGAAAAGCCAACGGCCACAATCACTCCCCCGTATCCGCAGGGATCACATGAAACAGTACCTATGGATATCGCTGCCCCCAACCGATCCGCACAAAAACGCAAAGCAACGCCCGACACTGACTCCTCCACGGATGGTTGGCAGGCGCGTTTTGTCAAAATCGAGGAAAGCTGTGCCCTCAGTCAAACTCGCATCACAGCTTTAGAAGCACACATCGAACGCTCACTCCACACAATGGGCTCACAAGTCACACGACAATTTGAGATTCTGAGCAAAACTATAGAAGCACAGGGCAAACTTCTCGCTGCTGTGGTACCCGTGGCCCCTGCGCCAACACCCGCTCCAACCCCACAGCTTTCCCAGCCTAATCATGGCGAACAGCTCGGGTAACACCACCATCTGGCAGTGGAACTGTCGCGGGTTCGCGCGTAAGCGTCCGGTCCTCGAGCAGTTCCTCACCGCGAGTGATCGCCCCGAACTAATAGCCATACAGGAATGCGACAAGAACACGCAACTTGCCGGTTACACTACATACCTATCGGAACGAGTAAAGCCTCGATTAGCCACTCTCGTCAAACGTAATCTCACTGTCCTCCAACACAATTTAAATCCAACTTTCCCCGAACACGTCTTCTTAGAAATATTACCTCGGCCCTCGCGCAAGCGTCGCACCAGTCTGTTTGTAATTAATGTCTATAGTCCTCCCCGAGCCCGTAAGGATATTTTCGGTCCTCTTTTCATCAAAGCCCAGCAGCTAGCGCAGGGACAACCCCTCCTACACCGAGATACAACTCCGGATCTTGCCTTTACGACCTCCGCAGTTAAAGCTACTTGGTGCCACACTCACGAAAATTTCGGGAGTGATCACTTTGTGCTCGAGATTGTCATACATGAGCCCACCAGGCAATGTACGCGGAAGGCTCAGGTGATTAACTGGGACTTTTTCCGGATGCACAGGGAACAGCATGACAAACATCCCACTATCACTAACATCAAGGCGTGGACAACCAAAATTGTCAAACAAGTGGCCGACGCCACAAAAACCGTCGAGTTAGAGGACACAGTTCCCCACTGCGACCGCTACTACGCCCATCTATGGGAGCGCAAGAAGTCGCTCGAAGCTATACTTGCCACTCGGAAATGGGACCGCGATATTCGACGTAGACTGGCGCGCGCACACACGAATATCGAGAACTATGCAATCGAACTCACTCGACAGAGCTGGCACAACATTTGTGACCAGATGAACAAGACTCCAAACACTCGTAACACGTGGAACCTCCTTCGACATTTACTCGACCCAGCTTGAGGCAAACTCCAAACACGCCAACAGCTCGAGCGAATCTTCCACCTGTATCCTGGCACGCCAGACGAGCTCAAACAAGAGCTTATAAATACTTACATCCGCCCCGAACCAGCAACCAACCTCCCCTTCTATCAGGGCGCTGACAATCCCGGCCTAGACGCTCCAATCACTCTTGCGGAGGTCCGAGCAGAACTAAATCGCCTCAAGACGACTTCAGCGGCCGGTCCCGACAACATTTCAAATAAAATGCTTAGGAACCTGGACGACGCATCCATTCATGCTCTTACCGACTATCTTCAAGAATGTTGGGCCAGCGGTACCATCCCTCAGGAGTGGAAATGCGCGAATCTAGTCCTCATCCCCAAGCCGGGAAAACCACCAACCTTGGCCAACCTCCGCCCCATCTCTCTCACGTCCTGCGTTGGGAAGCTGATGGAACACGTTATCCACACCAGACTCTTGAGATACCTGGAGGACAACCATCTACTACCAGACACAATGTTCGGCTTCCGCCCTCATTTAGCGGCCACGGACATTATGCTTCTTCTCCATCATCAGGTGGTCATGAAACGTACACTAGACACGAAAGTCATCGTCGGCCTCGATGTTGCCAAGGCATTCGACAACGTCCTTCATGAAGCGATCCTTCAACAACTTCAGGCTCTCGGTGTCGGACATCGCACGTATGCGTACGTCCGAGATTTCCTCTCCGACCGTACAGTACAACTAAACACCGGCACGGGGGATCCTTCCATCATCTCTCCGGGAAACCGTGGCACGCCCCAGGGCTCCGTGCTTTCGCCGAGGCTTTTTAACGTTGCACTAATAGGCCTTCCCAAGCTACTCGCCGACATCCCTCACCTGCACCACAGCATTTATGCTGACGACCTCACACTTTGGATCACGCACGGCAGTGACGGCCAGATAGAGGAGACTCTCCAGACCGCAATCAAACGTATCGGAGATTACCTCATGACAATCGGCCTCACCTGCTCGGCGACAAAGTCAGAGTATGTAATCATCCCGTCCCCGGGACGACGCCCTTCAAACATACATCCTGAGATCAACCTCCAGGTGCAAGGTAACCCGATCCCTCGTACAGATCACATCAGGATCTTGGGCTTACACCTACAGGCCAACGGTAGCAACAACACCACGCTCCAACGCATCGACCAGTCGGTGGTACAGATCGGACGCCTCCTTAAGCGAGTTTCCAATAAGCATCATGGTATGCAAGAGTCCAATCTCCTGCGCCTCGTTCAAGCCTTCATCTGCTCCCGCATCACCTACTCTGCACCCTACCTACGTCTCACTCGTGCCGAAAGCGAACGGCTAGAGGCGTCACTACGAAAAGCGTACAAGACGGCCTTGGGCCTTCCCATGTCCACAGCTACGCATAAGCTCATGGCTCTCGGAATCTCCAATACCGTGAGCGAACTTATTGAAGCAACCCTCACTGCCCAATACCACCGGCTCTCACTCACACACGCTGGCCGAGCGGTACTGCAGCAAGTTGGGATCTCCCCGCCGAGAGCGGCCCCAAGTTATGCTGAACTTTCCCCGGAATATCGCCAAAATCTCCGCATCCCTCCCATTCCCAAACGGATGCACCCGGAACACCATGCCGAGAGACGGGCCGACCGTGCACGTCAATTCGAGAAACGCTTCAGCGGACGTCCGGACGTCACGTATACGGACGCCTCTTACCATCCCTCGAAGCCAGCGATGGTGGCGGTAGCTCTCGCCCCTCACCGCAGCTGGTACACAGCCTGCAGCATTCGCAATGCAGAAACAGTCACCGCAGCAGAGGAGGTTGCCATTGCGCTAGCGCTAGCTGACCCTAATACCAAAGTCGTCATTAGTGATTCTCAACAGGCTATCCGCAACTACGATGCTGGCCGTATCTCTTGCCAGGCGTTACACATTCTCCTTTCTACTGCACCCACTTCCAACTCTCGCTTACTTCTTTGGGCCCCAGCCCACGAGTCGCTCAGCGGAAACGCACAGGCGCACACTCTCGCCCGAGATCTCAGCTGCCGAGCAGAGTGTATGATTGGCCTCCCTGCTTCCTCTGACACTAATATCTCACGCGCTTATCTACTTACCACTTACACGGACATACTACAGCACTACCGGCTCGAAAAATGTCTCTATCCTTCCGCACACCGTGATCTAACAAGACGCGAGGCCGTCCAATGGCGCAAACTACAAACTGGCAGTTTTCCAAACCCCCTCTTATACAGCAAGATCTTTCCGCAACAGATAGACCCCATGTGCAAACACCGCTCAACTCCAGCCACTCTCATACACATGGTGGGGACTTGTAGACATTACAACACAAACAACGCAAACACCCCAGAGACGTGGGAGTCTCTCCTGCGTACTTCCGAGCCGGCAGACCAACGCCGGCTTATCCAGCGCGCGGTGGAGGCCGCGACATCCCAAGGGATCCCCGCCGACCTCCTCTAAGCCAGCGCAACCGGTCCTTAGACTGGTCCCCTGTTTTGGGAGTAATAAAAGAGATCACCACCACCACCGTGTCTTCATCACAAAACGTTGCGCCTTCTAGAACTTTACGGCGTCAAGCTCCGCACTTTGCCCTCCGGGACGGCCTTCTATACCGCCGCAACTACATGCCTGAAGGTCGGCGGTGGCTTCTCGCGATTCCCCACCATTTACGATCTGAAATTTGCGCCTCTTACCACGCTGACCCTCAGTGTGCGCACACTGGTGTGCTGAAGGCATTCAAAAGAATTTCCCAGCGTTACTATTGGCGTGGTATGTACGCCTATGTTCGAAAAAATTTCAGGGGCACTTTGACTGTCTAAAGTGCGTAGAGGCGAAAGCGTTTTCCGCACAAATTACGCTGCTTCTGTGACACTGGTGGCGTCACATATAATTGAGTACTAATTACTAAGTGATTACAAATCACTAATTAATGGTTAATAACTAGTTATAATTACTGATTAATGCCTGAATACTAATTAACTGCTAATTAATGACGCTTAAGCTTAGCCTTTAGGAGTGGAACGCGACAGCGAGTTGTAGCGCTGCCAGGGAGTCCACGGAACGCCACCACCCGTTCGGCGCGATGCCTTGCCCTTTGAACGCAACGCTTTTTGAGGAAACGAAATGGCGCAGTAATTCTCTGTCATCTCGGTGTACACCTGAACCGCACCGTAGAGGAAGGGAGGAAGTGGGAGTGAAAGAAGACAAAGAGGGCCCATAATGAAGAAAATGAAAATTGTATTTGAGGAAAGGAAACTACGCAGTAACTGTCTCACATATCTCGGTGAACACCCGTCAAAATTGAGGGGGCCACTTTTTTGACCTAAAGTGTGGTCACTGATGTGTGGTTAAGATGTAAAGCTGCGCCTCTAAGAGTGGAACGCGACATCATCTTGCAACGCTGCCAGGGAGTCTATAGAACGCCATTGCCCATTCGGTCCTACGCTTCGCTCGTCGGTAAATTGGTTTTTGAGGAAAGGAAACGTATTTCTCTCTCATATCTCGGTGGACACCTAAACCTCGCCGGCAGGGAAGGGAGGAGGATGGGAGTGAGCGAAGACACCGTATTCACTAGACGCGCCTTTGTTCATTCCAAACCATCGAGTCAGTTGGTGGGGTCTTATCGCCCGATAAGCCTCAGCAACGTAGATTATAAGATATTCAGGAAGGTTCTGGCAAAGCGAATTCAGGGCGTCATAACCATGCTATTGGGGAGTCATCAAACTTGCGGTATCAAGGGTCGGAGGATAGCCACTAATATACACATAACGCGAAGTGTACTTGAATGCTGCGATGCACTAGGCGACAGGATGGCAATGATGCAGCTAGATCTCGCAAAGGCCTTTGACCGTGTATCTCATGAGGTTCTGTTCAGCTTGCTAGATCAGGCTAATGTGGGCTGTGTAATAACGGAGGGCGTACGAATGGCGTACGCGAACTGCACACCGCGCGTCATTGTTAATGGGGAGCTGACTGAAAGCCTACACGTACGATCTTCATTGAGGCAGGGATGTCCTTTGTCACCCCTCTTGTTCGCAATCTATCTTGAGCCCCTTTGTCTGGCAATACTAAACTCTGAGTGTATAACTGGCTTCAGGTTACTGTCAGCGCATGTTAAAAATCTTAGCTTATGCTGACGACATCGCCGTGTTCTGCTCAAGTAAAGAGAGTATCTGCGAAGCCATGGCTGTTGAGAAGTTTTGCAAATGCACCGGGGCGCAAATAATTTGGGAGAAGAGTTATGGATTCTGGCATGGTGACTGGGAGGAAACGCCAGACTATTACTCCCGACTTCGGTGGGCCACAACTCCGACGACGAATCTTGGAGTACCGCTGAACTCATATAGCAACCCCGAACCATACTGGAATGAACAGGTGTCAATAGCAAAGGAAAAGGCCAGTGGGTGGCAGGGGCGACCGCTATCAATGTTTTCGCGCGCCACTGTGTGTAACCTGTTCCTCATCTCCAAGATATGGTATGTCATGAATGTGTTGAGCGCCTCGCGGATCAATATTCAAAGGATCCATCGGGTTTTTGCTGTATTTATTTGGGCGTCGACATGGGAAAGAACTAGTCGAACAAACTTATTCTTGCCCGTGAAGAGACGAGGTCTCGGTATTGTTCATTTATTTGTACGACAAATCGTGTCCCGCTTGATGTTCCTTCGCGACCAGAACGATATTTTTCTTCGCACAGTTATGCAAGTTCGTTTATGTCGATTGCTACCAGGAGTTGTAGTATGATCTGTTGAAAACATGCGTGGTACAGTGAGAGGTCAACTGCGTGAAGTTGTGCTTGCGTGCAGAATGTTACAAGTGCAATTTTCAATGCAGTACCTCTCCAATGTGACTAGAAAAAATCTGTAGAAATATTTAATTGAATAAATGCTCCCTGTACCCATTTACCGATTGTCGAACTGCGGATGCCCAGGAGCAGATGTGCTCAAAAGGGTCAAAAGAATGCAAGTTTACCCATCTTTGAAAACTTTCTTCTTCAAACTTCATACCGGAACTCTGTCGGTCAAAACATGGAAGCAAGATAAAGGACTCCTTGTCCCTTGGTCAACAGATTGCTTTCTATGTAAAAAACCTGAAACAATAGATCACGTTTTTTTTAGATTGTTGGGATGCGGTTTTTTTCTCGGATGTGCTTCAAAGAACATTAAAGAAAGATTTACCGCTACACCCGCATGGCATCAAGTTCTTACCGGTAGGAAAACAGGACATCCCTTATGACACTATTATGCTCCTTGGCCTCCATAGTTTATGGAAAACAAGGACACAATTCAACAATGCAGAAGTAGTTGTGAGATCTCCACGCGAGCATTTCATTGAAGGTGTCATACGTCTGAGGGAAGTGTATCAGGTACTGCCTGATCAGCCAACTTGGTTAAATGTGTTGGATGACTTGGTTGACCTGAAAACATTTTAACCTGCCGTGTCAGTGCAAGTGTTGCTGACAAGTTTTACTTCTTTGTACCCGTTGTGAAAATGCAATAAAGAAAAAAAAGCTGGCATGGCGGAGTGGATAGCATGCTCGTCTCGGACGCCGAAGACAAGGGTTCGATTCCTGAGCTCGACCAATTTCCTACTCGGTTTTATTTATTTATATGGCCTGACTAGAAAACTTAATTAGGCTAATTGGGTAATTAAGCAATTAACTAAGCTCAGTTCCGCTTACTTAGAGCATTACTATACGATCCCTTCAATTGGTTGCATGGTGACTAGCCAAAGTACAATTGCCCCGTTTGAAATTCGCGCATTGTGACGTCACGGCCGTTTCGACCAATTGAAAACCGTGTCATTTCTGTCGACAACTGCTGCTTACAACGATGAGACATTAAAGGCTTTCGCCTTAATATGTTCGTTGTTGCATCGCCTGTCAGCGCCGGAAAACATCCTCTCCCCGTGCGACCGGCCCCTTACAACCACTTCCTTTCCCGGCACGTCCTTTCGATCGCGTTGGTGCCTACATTTACGGCCCGCTTCCCTGTACGGTCTCTGGGAACCATTGGATTATCGTCTGCGTCGACCACCTCATCCGGTATGCCGAGACAGCCGCCCTTCCTGCTGCTACTATCCGCGATGTTGCTATGTTCCTGCTCCATCACTTTGTTCTTCGCCACGGCGCGCCGCGCGAGATGCTCAGTGACAGAGGCCGCGCCTTCCTTTCACACGTCGTGGAAGCTCTGCTCCCCGAATGCCGCATTGTACATCGGGCCACCACTGCCTACCATCCTCAAACTAACGGGCTGACCGAGCGCTTCAACCGTACTCTCGGTGACATGCTCACGATGTACGTCGCGGAAGATCAGACCAACTGGGATGCCGTCCTCCCTTACGTGACATACGCGTACAACACCGCCACGCAGTCAACCACCGGCTTTAACCCATTCTTCCTTCTGTATGAGCGTGAGCCGTCCTCCACGATGGACACCATCTTGCCTTATACTGCCGACGCCTGCGAGTGGACGCCCCTCTCCGAAGCCGCAAAGCATGCAGAGGAATGCAGCCAGTGGGCGCGCCCTTCTACCTCCGAATCCCAAGGCCGCCAAAAGCATCCCCACGATAACGTTAACAGGCAACATGTTTTTCCGGTTGGATGCCAAGTTTGGCTCTGGGTACCAGGCACACCACCAGGACTGTCGTCACAATTTCGCACGGAATACCACGGGCCTTAATGCGTTCTCCAGCAGACGTCGCCGGTCAATTACATCGTGGAGCCGACAACCCCTCTTGGGACATGCGCCATCAGGGCCGAGAAACCGTTCACGTCAGCCGCCTGAAGACATACTACGGCCCACTCCTCTTGCCCTCGCCATAAGTCGCCAGGGTGGCTCCTCTTCGTTCCCGGGGCAATTGTAGCGAACCACGACGGCCGCGCCTGTTACCGCCAGGGCAGATCACTGACGACTCGCCGACGAAAACGAAGCGCCAGTGAAAGACGAAGAGCCGCCGCGCTGCATGAGATCGGTTCGGGTGAACTGGCCATCATCTGCACTACCAGCGGTTTTGCTCGCGCATTTTGTGTCGCTCGCCGTGAACTCTGTCCCCGAGCTACCTGTGCAGAAACCCCCTTTCATCCCTGTTGTTCTCCAAACCAATCTGCAGTTTTGGATATCAGTTAGTACTAACGCGTTGTAGAGCAACGTCTTTACCATCACTAGAAGAATGTATCTAAAGCGAGCAAGTAAAATTAGAGCAAATTTTCGAAAATGTGGTTTATGTGCGCGTTCCAAGTTAGGTTGTTTGAAAAGATAACTCCCAGTGTTTTTACAGAGGTCACAAGCACTATTGTCTGACTATTTAAGGCAATTTTGAGAGTTATAGATGTTTTCTTTCCCTTAGAGAGGTATACAGAATTTGTGTTTTTGACCGATTTATGCGCAGGGAGTTTGCCTATGCGCATCAGTCCAGTTTATTAAGGGCATTGTCTGTTTTGCGTTCAATGTCGGCTTCGGAAGCACTGTTACAAAAAAAAAGGTTGTGTCCGCCGCAATGGGCCGAAGCCGAACATTACTCGCACTGCACATGATATAATTTTGCATAAAATAATTATAGCAAAGGTCCAAGAATGCTTCCTTGGGGCACTGCAGTGTTATCGCAGGGTAGAAGATGTTGCTGTTTTTATATCTGCATATTGGATACTGTGAGATAAGTAAGACTGCAATAGGCTGCCCTAGGCCCCATACACCATACCTTTGTAACTTAACAAAAGAATGTTATAATATATGAGCTCAACGGTCTTAGTGAAATGGATGTACATACCCAAGGTGAGCTTATTTTCACTAAATGCCTTAATTATACTTTCCTTTTAGTTATAAGTGCTATCTTCGTAGATCTTCGTAGATGCATTATTTTCTCGGTGCCGTTAGGGAAAACGGATAGTATGGAAGTCGGTTGGTAGTTTGTGAATGGGTTGTTACCGCCTTTCTAAAAATGGGTATTACTCGAGCAGTTTGCATTTCTGTAGGCAACAACCCATTGGGGAGAATCAAATCATAAAGGTAATATTCGGGCACAGTATATCACCAACATATTTCAGAGATAACATCTGAAAGCCATTCACGTCCTGCGATTTATTATTCTTCATGATATTTATGGAAGAGAAAACGTCTGCTGTTACGGTCGGAGCCAGAGACAGCGATTTGATGCTATCGTTTACTCGCACGTACTGAGCGTAGTTTCCAATGGTACCCCTATCGAGTTCACTATATTTCGCTTGATGAATAAAAAAGTGATTGAAAGCAGCTGCCGACGGAACACCGGACAATACTTTTTCAAAGACACTGTAGCGCAGCAAAAGACGAGGACACAAAAAACGAGAGACGAACACCACGAGCGCTAACTACCAACAAACTTTATTCTCCTGAAGCATCACACTTTTATACACCAGAAAACAGTGTCTACCGTGCGCTACAGTGTCTTTGAAGTATGTACCAACAAGCCCAAAAAGCCACGCTACTGAATACTTTTTCCTCATGCCTAAAGGTGCCAAGTCTAAAGGAAAGAGCACCGGGCCGCACAAAGGAGTTCAACTTGCGCCAGGCTGCATCTGGCCGCAGCGTAGATTCAGCATGGACGATAACTATTAAGTATGCATCCTAAGCTTACCTCAGCGTCGACGTAAGCTTATTCCGGCAGTTCCTCAATTCTGCAAGTGTATTTAGATCTTCAGTTCTCACAAATTTAGCGTGCAACACATTTCTATTCTTCACCATTTTCAGGTGTTCTCTTGTCAAGCAAGGTTTTCGCGCTTACCTTAAGAAAGTTTAAGTTGCAGTGGGTTGTATAGATCTCTAGCGACTATTTGGGATAAATGGCTTCTTACAGGCATCCACGTGTGTACAAAGGTTTACGACGTCTTCGATGTAGCTGGTGAAATTTCACCAAGCAGCTGAGCCCTAGTTCGCAGGCGTTGTTCCGCGCGCAGCTTGCGCACCGCAGGCCTGCCGAATACGTCGCAAAAATGGGTTTTGAGGGCTGACCACGTGGTGATATCGGCTTCGCGGTTCCGGAACCATAGATTCGCGACGTCCGAAAGGTAGAATACGACGTTATTTAGCTTGAGGGCATCATCCCATTTGTTATGGGTGCTCAACCGTTCGTAGGATGCCAACCAGTCTTCGACGTCATGATCGCCGGTGCCAATGAAGACATCCGGATCGCGCTGGCGGAGCGCTCTAGCGCAGAGAAAGGTGGGGTGGGTGGGGCAAGACTGGACGGCTGCGAATGTCCTGGGCGTCAGAAGACCGCAACCACCACCAAATAAAAGGGGGTTTCACGGCGAGCGATACAAATCGGGAGAGCAATACGGCGGCTAGCGCAGATGGTGGCCAGTTCACAGGGACCGATCTCGTGCAGTGCCGCACCTCTTCGTCTTTCACTGGCGCTTCGTGGCCAGCTCACAGGAACCGATCTCAGCAGCGCGGCGGCTCTTTTTCTTTCACTGGCGCTTCGTCTTCGTCGGCGAGTCGTCAGTGATCCGCCCTGGCGGTAACAGGCGCGGCCCTCGTGGTTCGCTACACGGGTAACACATTTTCATAGAATGCGTTTGCTGCAGAAAAAAGCTGTCTGGTCCATCGCGAATGTACCATTCCCTTTGGCCACAAGAAATATCTTTATAAATAAGGATATCCTTTCAATCTTCACACTATACATTTACAGGCTTCTATTATGCTATAAATACTCTTGACGACAACGTCATAATCCCTTCATTGTACTTGGACAACTGAGATAAAACAGCAACTGCTCTGACACCAGACACAAAAAAACTTGGGTCACTGCTACACCAAGAACTTACTCTTTGAACCAGTCTTTACGTTGCAACCTTCCCGTCTTGCTAAAAAATTAGGCCATAACCATTTTGATACTACCATCAATTGAAAACAGCAAATCTGTGACTACTGCCGTGACAATTTCTGTCTTTGAAAGAAGCAGACATATGAATTTCCTTCTGCAATGTTTGCGATATCAATACAGTATATTATACTTAGTTTGTGATATCTATCTATACTACATATTTCAGTTATTTGCAAACATTTGCGTTAAATTCATGCGTGTATTGCGATTTCTTGCATGTGAATTCGCGCTTCGCGTAAGTGTGAATCTGTATGGCCTACCCATCACATGTTGAATTCGTGTGAATGATGTTATCCTCGCCTTCCTTCTGTACTGCCATTATCTCAAGAAGTCGCGACCTTCATTCTAGCTATTACCATAGCTTGTATTTGACTCCTCCTTTGTAAGATAGGAAAATAACCTGGAACTTCAACTCGACTTTCGTTCTCGCGAGACCATAGAATTGCCTGCTCTCAAACGGTGACGCGAAAGAGATCTGCAAAATTCCACAAAATGGTTCACGGATATTGCTTGCAGTAAACTACTAACCTCTTGATATGACCACAACCTTTTACTTTTTCTTGGCGAGTGCCAGTTACGATATCTTAGATTGAAAGTCTAACTTTATCTCCCCTACATTCAATACACTTCAGGCTAGTCGGATGCGATTCTATGCTGTGCATATAAAAACACACCAGGGAGATTGTATGCAATTGAGTCGATGCCGTACTGCGTAAAATGCATAAAATTGCATTGCATAAAATATGACAGAAATGTAACAAAAGATGCTGAGAAATCTATGTCCCATAGGTTAATACTAGTAGGCGCTTTCTGATACGGGCAGACGGCTATGAAACCACCAAAATTATTATGTAATTTTGTGAAAATTTAAAAGCTGCGAATAATGGCTTCTTGATCCTAATATTTCAAAATTTATTTTGATATACCGAGTTCCGTTTATACACCAAAATCCGCGAAATTATATATTGAGGAGAGGATTAGTATTTTTTTTGCAATTTTCTGTGCTGTGCCATTGAGTATTCTTTTCATGTGCGATAGTGACTGCTCCTTTCAACTGAATATTTGTTCGTCGCACAGGCCACGAGCGCTTTTTTTCCTGAAGTCTATCAGAATGCGCCCTTCATGGCTTGGATTCGACCAGGGTCTTCCCGCTCGGCAACCGAGCGTTCTAACCCCGAAGACACCCATACGAAACCGCGCGAAAAATACTCAAGCGGGCTGCAATTAAAGAACAGCAAGGGAAGAGAGCCGCAGAGGAAGGTAGCGGCAGCTCCTGTTAACAATATTTACGCATCTTTTGGCAGAACATCAGAGAAAATGTTTTAACCCGAACAGATCGCAAACGGGAGAGTGGGTTTCGCAACAAACGCGGATTAATGACATCCTGGTCGAAATCAAGAGGGAGAAATAGGCTTGGGCTGGGCATGTCACGTGACGGCAAGATTATCGCCGGTCTTTAAGAGTAACGTAGTGGATTCCAAGAGAAAGCGAGAGTAGCAGGGGTGTCGAGAAAGATAGGTGGGCAGATGAGATGAGAAGTTCTCGGGGATACGTTGGGTGCAGCTGGTAAAGGACAGGGTAAATTGGAGCGACATGGTTGAGGCTTTTGTCCTGCTGTCGGTGTAGTCAGGCTCGTAATGATGACGATGATTAGCTACAGGATTTCAGAACAGATTGAAAGAAAAAGTCCGGAAGTGTGGAAGGGTTTTTATAACCTCGACCTGTGTACCCTGTAAACGCGAAGCTGGCAGCCGCCTTGTGTCTTGCAGCTGTGCCGAAGCGAGGCATCCGCTGCACAAATATTATCAGGTGACATTCTGTTCAGAACAAGAAAACCACATAATGTAGGAGGCCGAATTGCAGCCCACGTCCTTGTTCTGAACAGCTGCCTGCTTCAACAAAACTGAGCTTCAGGTAGATTCGGTGTTGACATGCACCAAAATTCGAAATCAAACACATTCAGTTGCACAGCACCTCAGAAAGTTTTGAAATCACATAAAAAGTGTTCAGTGTCAGGACTAAACATTCCATTTAAGGTAAAACTGCAGTGATAAAACGCCGCAGAACATTTAGTGTGCGGGCTTTCGCCGCTATTCTTTTTCGACCCGAAGCAAGGACGCGGTCATTTCTGGCTACAGATTATAAGCCGACTCCAGCGCAACACGAACTGCAAAGACGTTTGAACAAATGCAGAAAATGTCCTCTCCAGCTGCATATTTTTCGTCCAGAGCAACGTCTTGGCAGTAATATTGTCACGAATATTACACGGCACACCGTTAGATACACAAGAACTGTTCCAGTCTGCCAAGCGGTCACCAGCAAGCAGGCGAAACACGCGAAACACTTCTTCTTTCTCGTCACAAGCGAGATGGCGGAGCACTTCTTCTTCGTCCACTTCTAAGCTGTATAAATATTATCAGAATGACGTTAGTGCTTTCCAAATCCACTATTGCAGTCACAATGGTTTCTAGCGCGGCAGCCTTTGTGTCTCCCGAAAACACCATTTTTCTTGCACAACTGGAGTTGCTTACGCACGTAGATTTTTATTCTTAAGTGAGAACAACCGCGGCGAATAACCCTTTCTCTCGGTTTTATTGCTGTGCGCCCGTTTTATTTCACTTGGTTTGTGTAACTGACCATAGATAAGAATTCATATTCTGAAAAAAAATTCTGCTTTCGAGAGACAGGAAGCCTGCCGCGCTAGAAACGATTGTGCCTGCAAGAGTAGGTTTGCAAAACACAATCTTCATGCCGATATTTTTAGTCTCAAGAGGCTGCAATGCACGAGAAATATGCCGCTCAACAAAATGTGCAGATCTTCATGCCATTGTTACTCCACGACCAAACCTAGAGTTTCATTTTTGTGACAAAGAGTAGGAGGAATGCACAATAGGAGATGAACTGAGCAGACGCTGCGGAAATGCAGTTCACAGCATTGTTGCATTAGCTATTTAATTCTTCCGGTAACAATTGCATTGAGTTAAACATTTTCAGTGTCATTTTTTTTCGAAAGCCTAAGCCTTTTGCCTGTAAAAGAGATCTCCGCCGCTGGCTATAAATACGCCATTGCAGTCCAAGTCAAATTACATGTGTGGCCATGGAGATCTGGAAACGCTTCTCGTTCTTGCGCTGGTAGCTCTCGGCAGTGCCACGTTGCTCCCTAAACGCACAGGTAAGTTTTTATTATACATCGTAGGTAGCGAGGTTTATAATAATTATTATCTGATATACCTCCCGAGAGGAAACCAAAAATGTTGTGTAAAAATTTTATGCGGGATTTAAGAAAGACCCGCATTGAAGCCGTCTAAGGTTGCACTCCTCGGTTTTGTCAAGGCCCTTGGCGGGTCCCGGGAGTACCCTCCAGCAGAGGCGTAAATGGTTTATGATATCTGCGTAAGAGATTAGCGGAACCGGTACGATTGCCGCCACAGAACCGAGGGATTGAGCGGAACCCGGGGAGAAGGAACGCTCGGGAAGCCGCCTGAGTAGCCTCGTTCCTCTCAACCCCCGGTGACTGGGCACCCATACTATCTGTTTATTACGCATAGCCGAATTTGAATTGCTGTCAAATGCCGATAGTATTCTGCGGGCGCGTGGCACTATCCTAGCCCGCACGTAATTTCGGCAGGCCTGCTGCGAGTCCTACATTATGTACGCTGCCTCCGATTGGGTGGCGGCCATTGCAATCGACACCTCCTCCAACATTAGCGCATCGCTACTTTTTACCGAGAGCCCGTGCACCTGCTTTCCCTCATGCACCACTGCAATGGTGCAGATGTCTTCCTTGGTCGGACCCGCTGCATATATGCCTATGTTATTACCGTAGCTGCCGGCGTTCCCGCTGCCGCGGCGCAGCAGCTTCCGATTCATGGCTGCAAGTTTCATCTCTAAGTTCTTCTAAGTAGTAATTTCACTTGCAGGTTCCGGATCTCCGGTGAGTACTTGCCAAAGAGATGTACGGTCGAAATCAATTATATCGTCCACAATTTAAATTAATGCTCTGGTATAATGAATCTTGTGGCCAGCCCAATCATCGAGTGTGGTTTGGAGAAGAAAAAGCAGACAGCGCATTTTTTCGGTCAGTCTAGGCCTCCTTTGATTTACTCCAATTTTGCCTTTAACCCTAGCAGTCCAGTCACTATGAACTTCCGATGCAGAGAACGTAATCCATGTGACCGTTAGTTTGTTATAAGTAGGCTCGGTTTTACTCACTTATCACACACAATGCCTTGCTGTTTGTAATGGACTGTTGTATGTTCCTCAGACTGTTGAGGTTTACCTTATTTGCGTGTTAATTTCCTCAATTATGCTCTGTGATACGTCCTCTAAGTTACGTATCAAGACAACGTCATCAGGATATCAGGACAGAGTACAATGTTCTTTATGAAATTTTACGCACGTTTCTCTCAATCCAAGCCTCTGAATACCTCCTGTAAGCTCGGCGTGAAACCTCCTGCTGTTTTACTTTGTACACGTCAGGCTCTTCCGTCGCTGCCGCGTGCTAAGAGCATTTTCGGGCGTCTTTGGTCTCTAAGAATGCACCTGAAGCTCATAGAAACGGCGTTTCCAAAGGAGGTCGCTCCCCCTTAATGAGCATAATGTATAAAGGCGTTTCTAAGGTTGAGAGTTGCACACTTCGAGTCGAAACGCTAGTTTATCAAATTCCATAACCATCCTGTATAAAAAATATTTAAAAAGTGAAAAAGTGTTTTAAAGAGGCTTACCACATGAGGCGCTGATGAGAGCTAGGAGCAGAGAGAGAAACAACTTTATTGCCATAGATTGGCGGGATTTAGGGCAGGTGGGCTTGGTGTGGCCCCCAGGTGGGGGCGACTTCCTGGGCCCACGAAATGAGTGCCAGTTGGATGCTCTTGTCTGGCCTTCTGAGGAGTTGGTTCCATCTGTCTTCGGAGGGAGCAGGCAGTAAGGTTCGAGGGGGCGGATTTCCCGCGCAACCCCAGAGAAAGTGAGCCTGGGTGGCGATTTCTCCCTGGTAACAATTTTGGCAGACGGGGTCGTATTCCCCGTCTGTGATGAGTGAAAGTCTAGAATGGCTAAGGATAGAGTTTGTCTGCAACATGCGGAGCAAGGTGGCTTGCGCTCGATTCAAGTCGGGGTGTGGAGGCGGGAACTGGCGTCTCATCTCTCTGTAGAGGTTGGTAATTTCGGCAAAGGTCTGGGGAGCCTCGGCAAGAGCGTCTGGGTCCGTGGGGCCGGCCGCCCGGTTGGTTAGTCCTCGGGCTAGTCGGTCGACCCCTTCGTTTCCAGAGTTTCCCGCGTGGGCGGGTACCCAGACCAGGTTGATCTTATGGTCGGGAGTGCAACCGCGAAGGATGCGTGCAGCGGGGTGGCAGATAAAACCTGCCGAGTAATTTTGTATGGCTCTTTTGGAGTCGCTGAGGGCTGTGTGCGTACGTGGGTCAGCGATGGCCAGCGCGATGGCGGTTTCTTCTGCCGCTGTCGGAGAGTGAGCTACTACTGTGGCGGCGGTGACGAGAGTAGACTGTGGCGTAGTTGCACAAGACACGTATGTGTTTGCACTTTGCCGTGCAGCATCTACGTATATTGCGTGTTCGTCGGCAAGGTATGTGGCATCTAGTGCTTGGGCTTTGAGCTGACGGCGTGCATCATGGCCGCCAGGTAGCATGTTTTTGGGGATTGGTTTTATAACTAGGCAGCTATAGATCCCTATCGGAATGGGCGTCGTGGGGTGGACGTCGCCTATGGGGTTGATGTTGAGACGGTCAAGTATGAGCCGCCCGTGTTTAGTGCGGGAGAGGCGGTGGATTTGGGCGGTCTTGTGTGCCTCTATGAGTTCTGTGACCGTGTTGTAGATGCCGAGTTAAAGGAGGTGCTGTGTGCTGGCGTACTGAGGTAGCCCCGGTGCCGCTTTGTACGCTGAACGTATAATGCTGTTCACAGCTTCCTCGTCCTTCCGGCGGAAGTGATAGTAGGGGTAGGAGTAGACTATCCTGCTAATGAGGAAAGCTTGAGCGAGCCGACAGAGGTCATCCTCCTTCATACCTCTGCGGCGGGTGCTGATGCGGCGGATAAGGCCGTTGATCTGATTGGCTGTGGTGCGGAGGCGCTGAATGGCCTCTAAGTTTTGCGTGTTGTTCTGTATTAACATACCCAGAACGCGGAGGGAGAGGACCGGAGGTATGGGATCTCTGTCGACTTGAAGCACAATAGGTTCTTGCGGGTCGGGGATGGGCAGGCGAGCTCGTCTGTCCCTGATGACTAGTAATTCGGACTTCGTGGAGGAGCATGTGAGCCCGTTCGCCTGTACAAAGGAGTGTACTTTATCGATTGCTGTTTGGAGGGAGTTTTGGAGTTCCCCGTCAGAGCCAGAGTTGGTCCACGGGGTGATGTCATCGGCATATATTGAGTGTTTAATGTGAGGTATCCCTTCCAGGAGTGGAGGGAGGCCTCTCATTGAAGTGTTGAAAAGGAACGGAGATAGGTCTGCTCCTTGTGGTGTTCAACGGGTGCCTAGTGTGATCTTCTCGCTGTGGAGGTCTGCAATGTGATAGGCCGTAGCGCTACATTTAGTTTCGTCGGTGCCTTTTCAATATGAAGGCCTACTTGCTCCTAGCTCTCAGTACGCTAAGAGCTAGGAGCAAGTAGGCCTTCATATTGAAAAGGCACCGACGAAACTAAATGTAGCGCTACGGCCTATCCGGTTTTTATATTGTCGAGAACAATATGGCCCTGGGATATCAAGAACAGTTATCTTAGGCAAAGCGGTTGGGAGACAGACGACCGGATCAATTGCATGTGCAATACAAGTGAACTAATCTTATCAGCCGACCTGTTGCTTGCGAAAATGGCAAAGGAACTGACGTATACACACTGGCGGCACAAATCTAGACAAAAACTATGTCTGTGTTATATACTGTTTAAAAGAGGTCGTACACTTGTCCAACTGCGGCACCATCTTTATGTCCGTAATGCGCAGAATTGTGTACATTTTCTTTTACAAAAAGAAGCAGGAAATTGTTTTCGGCAATACGTCAATAGATTAGAGCTTAAGAAAGTTGATCCACAATTTCAATCTATATTACATAATTTATAAATGTGTAACCCTGAGAGCGCAACTTCAGGATAATGTACTTCTCGCTCCAAAAAAAAAAACGAAAATGATATCTTGGGTGCAACCGACACATCATCAATTAATTGTAACATGAGAAACTTTGAAGCTGTGTCGAGAAGTGCCCTATACTCTACTAGTACTCTGCGGCATGTATGTTCTCTGCAGATTTTTTTCAGGCTTCGTTCGTTTCTGTGCATCTTTGCGCGGACATTGTGCTTTTATTGCCTTGCGCGTTTTCTTGCTGTGTCCCTACACGTGCTCCACGTATTCAACAAACCTCGTTTTTGCGACTGCCAGCCTTAAGCTACGAACAACGTTCGAGAGGCCTTTCAAAACGTTTTACATACTCATTCATCCGCTCGTCTAGGAAAACGGCAATCGTTCTACGATGCGCAAGGACCAGTGTGCGTTCAGTAGGTGGTCCTATTAAGCGCAAATGCTGCCCAACGACACGGAGGCGGAGTGAGGCGCCATTCCTCTCGCCTCGTTGAAGATCGAGATGTAATCGCCGTCAAGTGCCCGGTAATGAACTCCACTGAAAAATGGCGAATACGTATCTTTGCGTTTTGCTGGGTAGCTAAATTCACACCAGCATTGCTTAGACGAATCGGAGGCGTGCAACATTAAAACCTGGCATTTTAAACAGACGAAAACATCAAACTTAATAGAACAGGGCGCTAGCGGGGGGTCTCACGGTAAGATTCGTTCCGAACATGAGCAGGACGATACCTCTTGACTTTCGACTGTATTACCCGCGAACTCTATCAATGCACTGCGCGTGGTGACTACAATATACTATTGATTCCCATATCTGCCTCTTGACGTGCAGCAACAAGGGCGACACAAGAAACCTTCCTCATGGTAACAGGGCAGAACGTAGATGGGACACGAGTAGAGAAGCGCACTCAACGAGCTCTTTGTGTGTGCTCCTCTTCTCGTGTTGCGTCTACGTTCTGCGCTGTTAATATCAGGATATAAAACCAACAAGCCCAAGCTGCTGTTGTGGTCACACACTTTAAACGAGTTGAGCGGGAAAGCCTCTGCCAGCTCCGCTGGCGCAGGGCATAAAAGTGGGTGAGCTCCACATTCGGTTCAGCAGCGTTGTACCCCTCCATGTTTTTTGAGTAGATAGGATTGCTTGTAATGGCGAATTCATTTTCTCTCCATGCTCACGAATGCCGACGAGTAGTATTCAGCGCGTATTGCCACGCCGTAGTGAATCGACAAAACGTCCTATCCAGAATCATCCTTCGAAGCTATTGAAGCCACGCGAAGAAAAAAAGAATAATGCAATTACCATGCCACAATCTCGCCTATAATTGGTCTAGTTTCCGTATTTACGTAGCTAGACACCTTAAGAAACACCCCTATTACGGTCAAGCAGTGCTCAATGATGTGCTTTTACCGCAATATAATACTGAGTTTTGATTCAACTTCCTATATAATTGCGAAAGCAATACTACGCTAGGTCTAACCGCTAGTCGCGTCGTCCGTGGCCCGTGGACGCCCCTGCTTTCAAAAACAAATTGGCCAACATGGGTGGTACATTCTCGAACGTTTGCAGTGATAGAAACCGCCACTGGCCAGTGCAGTGGTGCATCATTTAACCGCTCCGCCACTGGGATGGTAGTGGTATATGAGGACTCGCCCCATCTATGAATGTTGAGTAGAGAATGAGCAATTCTGCATTTATGGACATTAACCCACTACAGCTACCTCGTCATACGCTTAAGGCGAAGCTTAAGTGTCCTTTGAAACTCAAGAATGAACACCTGCTTTCGCACATCTACTCGGTTTAACTACATTAATCCCCTACCAATTTTTTTGATGGTCAGATTTTATTTTTTTTTTCAACTTTTCAAGGAAACAAGCTTTCAATAAAATTATCAAATGTGCGCACTATTCGGTGACAGTTACACTGTTCGCATGAACCGACAGGACCGGGTAGAGTCAGCGTCGGGTTAGATGACTCGCCCCTGATTCGCCCTGCTTTGTGTCTACATGAACTCTGTTCAAGCGCATAAGTATCGCAGCGGCGCCTAGCGTCGAGGAGTTTAGAAAGGCGGGTCAAGCGAGATAACCTACCTCTTGCAGGCGTCTTAACTCGACCCGCTCTGCAGCTTATTTTACGCGACCCGACAGCGTTTACATGAACCCTACAACTGGTTTTTTACCCGACAAGCTAACTCGGCTCGACTCTATCGAGTTGATGTAAAGAGGCTAAGTGTTACTTACTGGCTGCTATCGGAGTAAAATCGACACGCCTCTTGTATAGAGGATAAACAGGTGCAGCAGGTTGAGAGAGACGCTGAGAAATTTAAAAGGTCAATTTACAATTTCAGAGAGTTTATTCTCGTGCCTCCAACATATGATCCTCAACGAAAGACATTAGGTTTAGGTTTATGGTGTTTTAACGCCCCAAAGCGACTCAGGCTATAAGGGACGCGGTAGTGAAGGGCGCCGGAAGTTTCAACCACCTGGGGTTCTCTAACGTACACTGACGTCGCGCAGTACAATGGCGCCTAATATTTTGCCTCCATCGAAATTGGACCGCCCTGGCCGGAATTGAACACGCGTCCTTTGGGTCTGCAGCCGAGTGCCATAACCAGTGAGCCACCGCGTTGGGACTCAACGAAATAAATGATACGCAAGAAAACACCTTCATCATAATACAATTCGTTTAGTTTTCAGTTTGGAAGCCTTTTATGAACACCAGAACAAAAAAAAACTGCTCCCAATATTTAATTTGAAATATAAGCAGTCCCAATCGTTTCAGAGAAGTAGGTTCTCGTAAAATATTTGTCGTATAGATGATTCTGATGGAACATAATAGGCTTCAGAGTGTTCTGTGCTTACAAGTGGATCTTCCAAAAAAGTGGTACGTCCCATTTTTAAGGCAATATGCTAACCAACCTATTCTCCAAGGAGTTTCGGTCTTGCATCAGGGAATGATCCAGAAATGGGCATACTGCGCCAGAAAATACTGCCCAATTATCCGGAGTAGAATAACTTATTTCAGATGTACAGGCTTTTCTTGACCTTACACACTGTGACCACCTCCAAGAACTACGGTACCGTAGGTATTAGAGTACCGCCGTACGTATCAAGTAGTAGATACCATAATGACAACTTAGATTTCATGCCGACCTTTCCATAAAGGAGTGTCACATGGAGACTAATGCTGGTGGACATGACATTTCTACTCAAAATCCTGCCCTCGTGTGATAAGCGTCGCCTCAACGCGGGAAAAATGGTGAAGTAGCAATACTTTGACCAAGAATGCTTGAATGGCTTTCGACGTGGGTAGCATAATTACTATTTAAGAAAAACCTGGAAGTTTTTTTTTCGAAAAGTAAGTTATCTCGCGATAACTTCCTGTGAAAAATATACTGCCATTTTGTGATATGGCACATTTCAGATACCAATAATCAGTGAGCACCACACGCTCCGAGGCACACTTTTTTAGGGATGTGTTACTACAGACTGTAATACAGAAATCCGTCGCGAAAAATTCAGCCTATGGCTGCCTATTCACAACGTCTTTTGTTTGATCAGGCGACTGATGCTTATAGGTAAGGTTCATTGCAATCACCATCAGAGGCGAAATGTGCGTTGTCGCAAGAGAAACGATAAAAAGACAAGTAGTTTACGCCCGTTATAAAGCTGTCATCATGCTCATGGATGAACGCCTGCCTGGTGCGTGGGATTTCCAACACAAAGGATAATATTACAACAATTGCTTCTGCTCTTTTTCGTTACAGCTCCTTTTCTGTGGCACTTGTTATCAAGAAAACTGATCGATAAACAGTGGTCCGAGTCCTCGTAATCAGCGACGTCAATTTCCGTTCCTGAAGAGAGGGTTGCTCAAAAACATTCCACTGACAAAGGCTTTTTCGTCGCTTCTATCTCTCTGACATGAACTTCAATGAAACGGATCCTATAAAGCATAGGTTACAGAATTAAATACTTTGTTTTCAAATTCCCAGTTGGCAGCGTAGAATTAGGAGCGGTTATGTATTACATTCAAGGAATTTCGTGCGTTGAATGACCTCAACCACAATAATCATATGATCAAAGAGATCGCATTAACTTCAATTGCAAACTTAAGCAACACCAAAACTGTTCTCAAATTTTGGTCCCATAAAATTACCTTGCGTCTAGTGCGATTACAAAAGTTTCATTCTCAGCATTTAAAAAAAAAAGCTTGTTGTAATTGCTCAGTTAGTACTAATATATCCTTAGGCTAGAAAATAAAATTTTTTGCTTCAAAGTACCCACCTGACAGCGCAGAGTCAGAAGCGAATATGTACAACATTCAGCGATTTCGAGGGCTAAGTGAACCCAGCCAGGATAACTCTATAATCATAGCGAACGCATTTACCTCATATATTACTTAAGCAAGAACTGTTGTCAGAACTTGGTGCCATTAAATTTTCTTGCGACTAATGCTATAAGAAAAGTTACGTTTTCAGCCTTTCAAGAACGCTGGCTGCATTGTTTCTTGTATTTTTCTGAGTTTTTAATTCTAAAATTGTGTCCTATTACTGTACGCTTTTGTTGAAATGTCCAACACACTATTTTTTATGACAAAATATGATTGGAACAAATTACGTTCAACTCGGATGCAGGTGCCGTTCACGGGTGCTAACAGGTGAAGGAAACACTCGTCGTAGCAACCCGCCGCGGTGACTAAGTGGTTACGGCGCTCGGCTGCTGGCCCGAAAGACGCGGGTTCGATCCCGGCCGCGGCGGCTGAGTTTCGATGGAGGCGAAATTCTAGAGGCCCGGGTACTGTGCGATGTCAGTGCACGGTAGTGAACCCCAGGTGGTCGATATTTCCGGAGCCCTTCACTACGGCGTCCCTCATAGCCTGGGTCACTATGGGAAGTTAAACCCAATAAACCAAACTCGTCGTAGCTAGCGGAACAGTTTGCCTATATATTTGTAGGGTTCGCTGCCGCTGAAGAGGATTGTGTTTGACGATTACACTTTTGAAGTGGTATTAGGGAGAGAGAGAGAGGAGACGGTATCGTAAATTGAGGCAGATCTGATGGCCAAAATCAAATGTCAAAGTGAGAGAAGGTACTTATTGTTACTTCTCCTGAAGGTGTTCTATAGACGGTCGATGCTCTGCAAATGAAAGTTTTCCACGCATTTGAGTAGGGAGCAGTGAGTGCCGGAGAGTGTCGTAACTTACTGCACTATGGAGGGTTGTTGAGGATTGTTTTCCTTATAGGGGATATTCAAAATTCCGCAAGTGCGCTTTTCCACTTAACAATGTTGCCCAAAACGAGATGGCTGACCATGCGTTTCCAGCTGAAACAAAGCAAGAAAGACTAGTTTTTGTTTGATTCTTCCAAAATACGTTTCTTACATTCCATCCACACCTTTAGCGCCTGTCCTGTAGCCCACGTAGTTTCTTTATAGCGAAGTCGGCCATCTTATTTATGGTAACATAGTTATGTGGGAAAGCGCACTTGCGGAATTTCGAATATCCCCTATTGCGACGGAGTGACGTTAGTAAAAACTAGGTAACCAAGTCCGCTATATTATGCTCCGCAAACGGCGTCGATCGCATGCGAGATGTTCGAGAAAATAAAGCTTGTCAACGAGAAAAATAACCGTGCGGATAGCATACGGCAGGTACTTACAGGTTAGGAACATTAGATTACTAATATCCACATCTAATAATGTACAAAAGGTAAATTATTCTATGTTTTCACTACAGCAAGAGAGACCAGCAGTGTAAGGAAAACGCTTGAAATTATGTGAGGAAACAAAAGTGAGACACGGAAAGGAAAATAATCAGCTCAATATTATCAGGTCTTCAGAAGGGAAGAAATGCGAGATAATGTTATTCTTACTAAAATAAAAAAGATACAATAAACAGAGGTAAGGCTTGTAATGAGGACCAAATTTGATCAATGGTCCCTTAGGTTAGCAGATTTTACTGCAAGCAACGGTAACAGGGAGAATGTGCAGTCGAACAATTAGGTTGGCAGAAAAAGGCAAAATGGCGAGGATAACGTGGCTGCAACTGGGGCCGAACAAGGTCATTTGGAGATTTAAGGGAGCGACTTTTGTAGTGCGATGGACTCAACTGATATCATTTTTATGACGAAAGGACATCTGTGGCCACAGAGCGCCATGGCACGAAGTGTACTTGCCCCCTGAAGGTGGTGTGAGACTGATTTCCCAATCATTTCATCTTAAACAGGACAAGCGCTAGTCTAGGAGAAAGCTTGTGCCCATTTCATCAACTGTGGGTTGCCCAGCGACTGTCTGTAGACATCCCGACATGAGAGGCCGACGATCAAACTACTGGGTTACCACTTCAGTTGGAAATAACTGAGCTGAAAGTTTGGCTATCTGGGGATATAAACACATAAATGAGAAGTTAACAATTTCCTCGAGCGGCTTGCACGCTACACATCTTGTTTATTCCCTCTAGGCAGCAAATCATTACAAGGTGATCTCAGCTTCTTTGCTGAAGGCACTGGTGCGACAGCTGTACGGCGCCGAAAATGAGTTTCCCAGGTTATAAAAAAAATTCTTGCATTCATCAGTGTCCAGCGACTGGCAGGCCACATGAAGATCAAAATCATAACATTCTTACGAAGACTTTGCAAAGTTCGTAAGTGTCAAAATGTCCTCCGCTAAATAAAAATCCACATTTCTGAGCAATGAAAAAAAAAATTCGAGCTGTAAAGTACTACCACGTTTTTTTTTTGTTCTCGAAAACTATGCCTGTCGATGGTTTTTATCAGCAAGTTTATAAAAGTGAAATCATGTAAGTGTAAGGGGAAACCAGAGAAGCTTAGGCAAGGCACTGCGTGTGCAAAAAACGTCGAGAATATTCATTTCATCTCGCCTATATGAACCGTCTTGTTCGGCTATGCTTTCCGGTTATGCCTACCTCTCAGCTTTGGGTTTATCTGCACTGTTAAAACGTTGGGGATAAATACGACATGCGTTGGAGATTCTGATGTTTTCCTTATCCTATCTCAAAAGGCCAGGCTTTAACGTTTTTGAAATTATAGAAGGGCGCTGAAGAGAATGCTCTTTAATTTCACGGCGTGAAAATTGATTTCAGAATCGTCCCATCACTGAACAAAATGTTTGGTGTAAATTGAATTCAAATAAATAGCAGTGCTTTTCGTTTTTTTCCTTGTTTTGTTTGGAATGATCCATTTGCGGGGAACGTCGTAGCTTGGTGATTAGAATGCGGCACTTTGTCCATAGAGGCAAATCTCTGTTGCTTCTCACAGTTACCTAAAACAGCCTCGACAGCACAAAAATCTCGTTCTTCACAATAATTTCAAGGTTTTATAAAATCATTTACGTCTGGAGATATCGCGGCTCGAGGCAAGCTTTTGATAATCGCCATCAATGCGTGCTCTATTCATTAATTTAGCAACCGACTCACAGTGCATGCTGCTAAATTTTCCTTTTTAAATCCCTGCACTGCATCTTCCTCTCATCTTCCCCGTGCTAACCTTAATCTCCATAACAATTTTTTGCAAAGATTTTTAGCATTGACAACGAAAGGGTATGATTTAAGTGTTTCTCGCCACTTAAGGACTCATAATAACCTTTCTTGAGTATTTGCAAGTACTTGGTCTCCATTGCGCAAAATAAATCCAGCCAATGACTGGTTTCTCTCAAAAGCATAATGTTAACTTGTTCGCGTTAACTAATACCTGATAAGTAACTTTTAACTGATACAGCAATTAAAGATCTGTAGCTGGTTGTTAGTAACAGTCGTATCAGTTTTTATAATTTCTAAAACGCAAATATCCTCTGCACTGTGGCTCGGCATAATTTGGCTATTTCGACCGGTTACGTGTACAGAAGCGGTTTTTTTGCCGGTTTGTTTTCGGACGCTCGTCTATTTGGCATGGCGCAACAAGAATTTGTCGGGCCACATCGCCCAGAACAACTGCATTTATGAAATTCTAAAAACTGATATAGAAGTCAATAAGCATCAAGTACAGATCTTACATGGCGACCACCACTTGCCTAAGGGTGATAGCTAAAAAAAAGTTATCGGAAATTACTTAACCGCCAAGTAGTCAACTTCTTTGTCCTGTTTTCTTATGTCCACCGAAGCTAGTGTTATTCTGCCCCTCAGGGATGAGTGTACTGTGAACGGCACGCCTACATGCCATCCAAAGGAAACGCTACGGAAATAGCTTGGAGCCAATGCGCCTAGACTACTCCACAATAGCCACCTGAAAAACCAGTTACAGAAAAGAAATCATATTCTGGATCTGTAATGATATTTTGTCGAGAAACCTTGAGAACAGGATGCGTGGTTTCTGTAAATGGAGGGCTCACGTGTTTTTATGGATACAATGTGGCTTTAAACTCATTATTGGCAATCTACCCAATTTATGAAATATAAAGATATTTTCGGGTTCCTGCAATCCACAACTTCGTTATGGCTCTTTATTGTGCCCCGATACATAACTATGATCTTTTAGTGTGGGAGCACTACTTTCCGAGGTCTAACCGGTTCACCGAGTTAATCTGAAGCTTCACCTTGATGATGACCGTGGCGAAACTACAAATAAATATATAAGTACAATGACCCCAACCTGGAGGCGAACGCCAACGCATCAGCTTCGCTGGACGCTGCACGAGAGCACTATGCTTTCGCCCCAGTCGATCGCGTTAAACTGCAACAAATTCTCGCTCTGTGCATTTGCAAGTCGCTGTCTTCATGTAGTAATACTGTCGAGCTAATATACACCCTGTGGCACTGTTCATTTCACGTCGTCTTCTTAATCAACTATTACTACTATAGCACCTACATATTATTGGTATCAAAGTGGTACTGCCGCTCTGTGCATTTGGCATTGCCGGCTTTGTCGAACTAATGTTGTTGCCAGGCGTGCCGACGAGCCAGAAAAGCAAAACCATGAGCCAGGCATGCTATACACATGCTTTTACACGTTTACTCGGTTTAAGTACGTCAAAACCCTACCACTCTTTACTTTTACCTCTGCAGCGGCTACAAAGTTTGTGAAACAGTGCACTCCAAAAGCACAAGTGGGGCTCTGCAAGGCTAAGCTTCCAAGGTGGTGGTTCAATACGGAATCTGGCAAGTGCGAGACCTTCTACTACGGAGGCTGCGGAGGCAACAAGAACAGATACCTCTCCAAGGAAGAGTGCGAAAAGACATGCGCTACACCGAAAGGTGAGTTTCTGACCCGTGAATGCTCTGATGTGTAAGGCATGGCGTTAATTTAAATACGTGATAGGTAAGACCACGTTATAGGATGCACTTGAATAGCTTAGGTAATTTTTATATCAAGCAAGGAAG
Organism: Amblyomma mixtum; assembly: GCF_055824585.1. Classification (NCBI taxonomy): domain Eukaryota; kingdom Metazoa; phylum Arthropoda; class Arachnida; order Ixodida; family Ixodidae; genus Amblyomma; species Amblyomma mixtum. Next base: position 30,997,278 of record NC_143020.1, on the reverse strand, counting down.
GGAAACTTATAGGCACTAAAGCATGCTTGATGTTTGTGCTGACTCACTATCTATCACAATTTAGCCTATTTGGTTTTATATGTGCTAAAGAACTATTCACGAAAAACATTTTTAATTGTGTACTAGCAAATGTTTCATATGTAAAGCTGCTCAAGCACAAAAAAATAAAATAACGCAGTATCCCTATCTTCCAAAACTGGACATAGTTGGGCAGTTTTTGCTCACCCTGAAGAAAATTTTTTCTTTTGTTTTCTACCAATTTTGCTGCAACTGACGACATATACTAATTTCCACGCCCTAGAGGCAACTATTCCAGCCTCCCAGATATAATTCGCTCTAGAGGCAACGATTCCAGCCTCCCAGATATAATCTCCTCATTTTCAAACCAAGAATTATTCAAATGAAAGGATGGGTACAGGTTGCTCTCATTCAGCTTGTTTAAGCGAAATTTTGTTGTTTAAGATTAATGGCAGCCCTTGTGTCTTTCTCGAACATTAGGAAAACTATGCATAGCAAGTAGTTGCTTACCATCACGCACTTCCTCTGTGCTTTTCACGTGCTCAGCATCAGAAATGAGCGCGGAAGTAGTTGCACGCAAGGCTGGTCACTGAGCAGATTATCTGGTGCTTGGAAGTTTGAAATTTCTCGCTACAACATCGGCACGCGTCACAAAAAAAAAGTAGCTCTGCTAATTGAAGAAGGCGGGTTACGAAACGTTGAACGTTGAGTTCTAAACTAGATTTCATTGTAGTTGTATTCTCTGAAATCATGAAATACGGGCTGTTTTTTCTCTGGAAACTGGATTTCCACGACTTTAATGGATTCCGGGCGGTGGCCCACCTCAGTCGCCTTTGGCGCCGGTTAGGTGCGTGCATCCGGCCCGTACTCGTGGCTACACTGGACAGGTCTAGCTCGGCCGTTGCATGTGGTGAACAAGAAAAGTCTCGTAAAGTGCGATAAAATTGGCCCACCTGGTTTAAAATAGTGTCCACGGAGGCCAGGTGACTTAGCAAATTTTGTCCACCTATATTTCGGACGCTGCAGAGAATCTGTCCGATAGAAAACGCAAATTTGTCCGGAGCGATTCCGACGCACGTCCGCACCCCTCGGCAGCTAGTAGCGTCCCCCTTAGGCTGAATGTAAGTGAGTAATTACTCCCATATTACAAATACGTGACGAGCACCTGAATGCTCGTTGCACAAGCGTAACAAGTTTTCACGAATGTGGCGTGGCAGCCATTTCAAAATAGTTTCTTACAACAGCTGCGATGAGCCATCCCAGATCCTGCTCCACAACAGTAGAAAATGAGCTCAACTATTACAGTTACTTCGACTCAGCTTCCATGCGAAGTTACTTATGGTGATGAATTTCTTGTATTAAGGGTCTCTCACGAATTTCCGTATATTTGCTTTCTGTAACTACTCAGAACTTTTTTAATTAACTTACTTGTTTATTAACAGTGCAGAGTCGCCTGACTCCAAGCAGGAGTAAGCATACCTGTAATACAAAAAAATTACAAACAAATAGTTAGCGACAACTACATTACATCAGGATACGAAGAGAAGCAAGCGATAATGGACAGCAAAGGACAAAAACATCACATGGGTATTTTCAGATTTGCAATAAATTCTTCGACAATGAGGCTATAGAGAATTTTTTTCTTCCGTTTGTTAAATCTTATAATATATGTGCCAGGTGTTGGAAGCGTCATTACAGTTAAAATGCTGGGATGTTCTAGGTCATAGTAGAATGCAAACATCGGTCACTGACCACGTCAAAAAGGGGTTAGTTGATGTTTCGGAACCGCTACGCGTTCCTTGTTCACAATGAATAACCGACCGGTTAAGATGCAGCTTATCTGGCTTTGTCCAGTCGACGTAGTGATTTTGCGTAAGGCGGGTGAAGATTTCCCCTGCCTTGATTGTGTTGATAGTGTTGGGATTCGATTCCCTTATCAAGGATTCCAAGTGCAGCCGCGCTGATAGGTTTCTTTCTGTAGTAAATATTTCCACGTCATCCCAAGCGATTTCATGCCCTTCTATTTGCGCGTGTTCTGCCACAGCCCTTGACGCCGTCAGGTTTTTTGTGACATCATTTCGGTGCTCTTTCACCTGCCTTGGCAGATTTCCGGTCTCTCCGATGTAGACGGAGTTGCAATCGTCACAAGGTATCTTATAGACGATGCCCGGGAACTTTGAACGGGGCAGAGATGCATAGATGCTCTGCCCCGTTCAAAGTTCCCGGGCATCGTATAAGATCCGGCCGGACATCTCCAGCCGGGCGAATCTTAAAACCAGCTGAAAAGAGGTCTTTTGCCCTACCGCTGTGCGTAAGCCTCGTGCCGAGCAACGCTGGCGCAGTCGGGCACAACAAAGTGGCGAATATTTTACAAGCTACATCGAAGATGTCGTCGCCATTTGCAAGCGCATTAACGCTTTCATGAACGAGGCCGACAAGGTCCCTAATATTCTGAAAGGCATTGATGATGACGCCTTTCAGATGCTCGTCACGAAAAATCCCCAGTCTGTCTCCGATGCGATAAGCTGCTGCCAAAGCTTCGCTGAGCTGCGCAAGCAACGCCTTTCCACCCGCCGAGGCGGCTTTCAAGAGGCAACTATTCCCTGCTTGGCTCTTCGCGCGGACGGTGCTCTGGACAACCAGTCGCTCCTCCAGCACACTAAGCAGTTTTTCCGTGAAGAAGTCGCCCGGCAGCTCTGCTTGTCGACCAGTCCACCTACTCCTGCGCCGCCGCTCACTCCCAACATCCAGCGTGTGATACAGGAGCAGGTCGCCGAGGTACTGCCCTCTCCTCCTCCACCTCCTCAGCAGCCACTGATCACTGCTCATTTAACGTACGCGAATGCTGTAGGGCGACCGCGGCCTTCGCCTGCTGCTCCTTTCTACGGGCCTTCCCATCGCCTGTTAGAACCCCAGCGACCTACGCCAACCACTTATCGTCCGGTTGCCCGCCCACGATCTAAGCCGGAGCCTCTCAATCCCTGGCGCACTTAAGACAATCGCCCTGCTTGGTACGCCTGCGGAGTCGCTGGCCACGTGGCTCGTTTGTGCCGCAGTCGCGCCCTTCTTCCGTACAATTATAGGCGAGAGCCGCTGTGCGATTTTCCGCTGTCCTCCTCGCCTGCATCACATGTGCCAACTCCGGATTCCTGTTCTCCTATTTACCATTTCCACTCCCACCGACCGCCGTCCCCTGGCCGATGATTCCTTTCTCCGATGCTCCACCGCCAACCCGCAGTGGAAGCGGAAAACTATCGGCCGCAGTTCAGCAGGCAAGAACTGCGCCGCCAGCAACTCGCTCAAAACCTGTTTCCGTGCCCGCCAACATAATTTTTTTTATTTGATACCTCAAAGGCCCCTGGTATGGGGCATTACATGAGGGATCACCGTGTTCGTTGAGCGAGTCGCCGTCGAAGCACTTGTTGACTCTGGCGCAGCCGTTTCCGTTCTTAGCCATCCCCTCCGTCGCAGACTCAAAAAACTGACGACGCTTCTTCCTGCCGTTTCCCTCCGCCCCGCCAGCGCTCAGGACATTCGACCATTAGCGACCTGCACCGCCCGCCTGCTTATCGATAACGTCCCCTACACAATAGAGTTCGTCGTCCTCGCCCCCTCATCTTATGACGTCATGCTTGGTTGGGACTGCCTTTCTACACATCCCGGCGTTATTGACTGTTCCCGTGCTCAGCTAGAGTTATCGCCCTTCATTGACGTTCCTTTCGACGTACCCGGTGCGGCTGCCGCTACTGTGGTCCTCTCAGAGGACACAGACGTTCCGCCTTTCTCTACAGTGCTGGTACCTCTTTCTTGTGCCTTTCTCTGACGCAAACGTCACTTATAAACACTCTTACGAAGCGATAACCAGAAATCTGTTTTGCTGCCTCATGCCCTGCTTACAATTCTTCGTGGCTGAAGCGCTATTTTTGTTTCCAACCCGTTCTCCTGCCCTACTAATTTACTCCATGGCCACTTGATTGGTAGTGTTGCCTTGCTGGATCCAGCCTCCCCATGCCCTCTCGTTGATAGCACGTCCGGCATTCACGTCAGCGCCCTTACACCTGTTCCCACCACCAGTCCTCTATTCTAGATCTTTCTTCACCGTTCCGTCGACGCCGCCCTGACGCCTACCCAACGGGCCCAGCTTGCCGCCGTCCTGCACCGTTTTACAGGTTCGTTTGACTACCAGCAAACTTCACTAGGGAAGCACAACCACTGTAGTCACTGTATTGACACTGCCACACATGCCCCTTTGCGCCAATATTCGTACCGCGTGTGAGCCGCTGAGCGCCGCACCAGTGACGAACAGGTGACCGACATGCTCAAGCGCCACGTGATGCAGCCGTCGCAAAGCCCGTGGATATCGCCGCTGGTCTTTGTCAAGAAAAAAGACGGTTCCATCTGGTTCTGCGTTGACTACCGTCGTCTGAACAAGATTACACGCAAGGACGTTTACCCTGTCCCTCGTATCGACGACGCCTTCGACTGCCTGCTGGGTGCTTAGTTCTTCTCCTCATTGGACTTGCGCTCTGGTACTGGCAGGTGCCGATGGCAGAGGCCGATCGCCAAAAAACTGCATTCAACACACCCGACGGGCTCTAAGAATTTAATGTCATGCACTTCGGCCTCTGCATTGCCCCCGCTACATTGGAGCGCATGATGCACAACCTACTCCAAGGGCTTTTCTGCCGAGGTATTTGTCTTTTAGCAAAAAGATATGTTTGCTCTTTAATACAAATTAAGCTAAGTCGGTGAGCTTAGTACAGTATATTTTATTGAATGGTGGCCGTTGTGTTAATGATAGATGTCCCATAAATGATGATTAGTTATAGAGAATTATGAAACAACCTTTTAGTTTTGGCTTTGGAGCGGAAAATTACAATGCGTAGCTCATACCAATGAAAGCGAGTTTAGCTTTTGAAATTAGTTATTTCACACCGTCGTTGAGAATGTTGAAAGCATAAAATGAGCTTTTAAATTATGTTGGCGCTGCTTGCCAGTTTCATCCAACGGCGTGGCTTTTCAGTGTGCCGTCCTTGAAAGCACATGAGTTTTAATCAAATCTTCCGGTAACCGAAATTAACTGGAGCACCCTTACTAATTTCGAATACGTGAAAGCAGGTCCTGTTAGTTTGAGCAGAGAGCTGAAGCAGGCGCACTGACAAGGAAAAATCAAGGATTGTTTCAGTTGTGTAGCGCGCGCGGGAAAAACTATACATTTCCGAACAATCACTTGCCAGTCATTTTGCCGCAAAGCTTTTAATGTATGTATACACTCACGGTCGTTTGTTTCAAATCACAGGTGCTACCAGGTTAGTTTGGATTTATTTATTTATTTGTTTATTTCCAATACCTAAACGGCCACATGAGGGTGGGTTTTTACATGAACGGTGGGTTCGACATGAATTAACAGAACAGTCGTTCGATGGCAGTTCTGAAGTGGCTGCGGTCTGAGTGATAGATGACGTCTGAGGGAAGATTCTAGATTTAGGAAACTGGTTCTGCGTTATTAGAGATTTTCCTAGACGCGCATAATCTCGAAAGTTCTGAACCTGTTTTAAACACAGCGCGACCGAGAGCAGCAGTGATCTTTCTGGGTTTTTGCCTCCTCCAAGATGCGATATTGCCGCCACCTCCGAATGAGCATAGTAAAGATTTCGTTGCAGTGGCACCGTACTCTGCTTGTATGGCTTCTACATGGTTGTCGCCACCTCATGACAACTGGTGGAGGTTCTAGACTCTCGAAGATAGATTCTTCTACCACTGGTCATTGGCAAATCTACAGCGGTACCTGGAGCCGCACCCCTTAATTGGTTTACCGCGGAAAGAGACGGAAGCCAGGGCAAAGAAGCCGGGGGAGGAAGAGACCATACGATGGCGGAGGTTGTAGTGGTTATACTGTAAAGCCTCAGAGGGAATCTTGAGCAATCACGACTTGGGAGTGTTTAGAAGTCAGGGCAAATGGAACTGGGAAAGAGTGTCATGAGTTAATTTGAGCTGATAGCCGTAAACACGTGATTCCATGGCAGTGTCACTGCTGGAAGCGTTCAATGCGAATGTTACATAGCGATGACCAACAACCCAGTCTCCATTGTCCGAAGAAACACAATATTGCGAGCATATCGGGTTCGGGTGTGGCTTAGAAAACCAATCAGGCAATTTGTTTAGGATATATAGGCGGTAGCACATTAGGTGGTTTAGGCGTCAGCAATATAAGAGCTGGTACAGGTAGAGAATGCCTGCTTATTAGGAACTGTCCCCGGACTCTTTCCGGAGGTAGACTCGAGAAACCGACGCAAGAAGTGTATGTCGAAAGCGTAGACGTGTTCTTGTGTAGCATCAATAGTTCAGAGCGTGCCCACTTAGGTAGTAGCAGTGCTCTTCTGGCAACGCGCAGAAGGCACGGTCCGCTAAGGTAGTTCCTCCGCGGTATCAAGTTTCATTGGGGAGTGAACGCCAACGCACTGGAGGGCCAGATACGCGGAGGTTAGGCGGGCGATAAATTAACATAGTTCTCCATCGCTGCGCTAAATGTCAGCGTTGCTACCAAGCCTGTCACACAGGCTAACGGGGTGGCAGGACAGGTGGCTTGATATCTGTGGAACCGACGAGACTTCAATGTCATTTCGAAGTCATATTTCACTAGGCGCAAAACCTGACGACCAAGCCAGACTATACGGTCTTTCAAGGATAAGAGTCAACACACATCATGCTCCTCAGTGAAAACCGCTATCCTAATGGCCGGCCGCATAACCAGGGACAAAATTTCCGGAAGACACACATAAGGTAAAATTCTCAAGTTCTAGAATGCAGTGATTCGGCTTTGATATGGAGAAAAAACAGGCGCAGTAGGCGATGATGCGGCATTGTCCAGATTGCCGCTTAGAAAAGACAGCACCGGTATCGGGTGCCTTGTGTGACACAAAACTCAATTATGAATGCCACATCGAGGTATAGAAAGTCTGTCGTGGTAATAAGCTCTATATCCTCGTCATATCCTCCACGTACATTGCGACGCTCGTATTTTTCGTACTTTCTCTGCTCGTAATTCGCCGACTGGTGAAGGTTTCGCCACATTTTTGATACTCTCACCTTGCTGCTTGCTCAATTTTTTCGGCGACCGAACAAAAAACGTGCCTTTGCGACCCTAAGGTCGCAACGTACGGGCGTCACGATGTACGCGGAGGATATGACGCATCTTCGCCACCGCGCTGACCCAGCAATGAGTGAAGAAAGGAGCTGCGGCACTTGACGCGCGGCGTCAATGACCAGCTGTTTTCCGGCCTCGTACGTAACCTGCCTACACCATCGCGATGTTTATGGCCGACGGCGTGTACAGCAATAAAATGCAACAGCAGAGGTCCAGGCAGTACGCCCGGCAACTGCAACCTGTTTCCATGCTGTCCACGTTCGACCGGATCGGCTGCGATCCTGGGAGAAATCCGAGCACTGTTAGAGAACTAAGCCGCTCCGTGGTCGCCGAAGAGCTGCAGCCATTCCAAGCAATCTTTGTCTTATGAGGTGCGCTCGGGATGGACCTGGCTTCGGGATTAAAAACTGACCTGATTTTTGGGTTGTCCCCTTCATCTGCCTGCACAGCTCTCCTTCTGTCGTGACAATATTGAAAGAGCATGGCCAGGGCTTGTAATACAAAAGCAACATAACGTACGGTCAGTACAGTAACGTATCGGGTTCCAAGGAAAGGCAAGTGCAGCAGGGGCGGCAAAAAATTTGGTTACCGGACTATCTGGAAACCTTGCAGTAAAAAGGTAAGTGCAGCTGCACAGGAGCAGATTAATTAGAAAGGAATGGACGAGGCTTTGTGCTGTTGTGGGTGCTGGTGCAGCTTCTTTTAAAGCGATAGCTGTAATGGATTTATGACCCCCGCTCGACACCATGTGCCCTGTCCGCTGTCTGCGATTAACTTTCAGCCTAGCCGAGGTAAAAATTTGCCTGGATAGAAAAAAAGAACCAAAGAAATGAAAACGCATCCAAGACTCGAAGCCGAAGCCGCGGCGCAGCAAACGGATCAGCTTCACAGGACGCTGCGCGAGAACAGTGGACAATCGCCTCAACCGAACACGCATCGACATAAATCGCACCGCACTACCGCGCTGTGCATTCCACAGCGCCTTCATCATAGACTTCTATCCCCTCCGTCCGCCGGCACTCCCCGCTCATCTTTGCCTTCCACGTAGCACAAATCCGCGTTTCGCACTGATTCGAATGTTGTCAACGTTCACAGTAGTTTTTCAAAATTTCAAAGTTTGGCCCGGCCAAGCTTTGAAATTTTACCTGGGTCAATTTGGACCATAACTAATGTCCAACCATAATTAAGCATGCCTGACCCAATGGCAACCTCCAAATTTGGCCCAGGCCATTGCCAAAATGCTATCGCTCGAACTTTGGGTATAGCAGTGCTTAAACACTGCCTAACGTTTTAGACTAGGTGTCCGCATCAGTTTTCTGTTCTCTTCTCCCCACAGATAAACGATCCAAATCGAAGTACAAACCACTGCACAATGATAGCCGAAACAGCAGCTACGTATTCGACAGTTCTACCAAGCAATGCAGACGCGGGCGAGGTCCTTTTCAAGACCAAAGAGAATGCGATACAACCTGCCGGAGTGGTGAGTTAACTCATCCTTTCAGTTCCTTCTTCTTTTTAAACATTTATTCGCTGCTTTATTCGGCAATCTTCCTGGAACTTCTTTCGAGTTCTCATACTACTTCAAAACTGAAACCTCGCAATGCGTTGAAACTGGAAAGTCAGAGCACGGTGCACAAGATAGAACTTAACTCTTTTATTCTATTGCATACTCTAAGAAACCATGTAACGTCACTATTTTAGTGTGCGGCAAGATGATGACCCAAAAAACCTTCTTTCAGTTTACGAGAAAATATGAATATTATTATCCTTCGGGTTCTTGACTACATATATTTATTGAAATGCGTTGCAAGAAGTAACGCCATTTAAACACAAAATGAAGCAGTAACATTATTGCCATTGTAATAGTCATCGGCATTGGCCTACGGTTGTTCTTGTCAACTGATAAGGCCGCCTATATTTGAGTTTTTTGTTTCTCAGTGGCTTTTATCTTCACTTTGAGTTTACAATTGTCCCCTTTCCTCTGTGGGTTAGGGCATCTGTTTTAGAATTGGTTTTATCCGTCTCAGCCGTTTAAACAAGGCTTCACGATCTTTAGTTTGGATATTGTTCACTGCATCAGCTTAAAAGAAACCAAAACGGCAGTAAGCACTCCAGCCCCTAATACAAAAGTTTGCAGTCTGTGCCATATGTATGCCAAATATAATGTTTGACGTCAGCGCTTTGTGTGCGTATAGTGGCGGTGATGAACACTTTGAAGGTTAAGTCAGTTGTAAAGACAAATACCCCTTAAAGCAGATCTGACAGTCATCGCCGTTGTTTAGTTGGTAGAGCACCGGACGCTTAATTCGGAGGTCCTGGGTTCGGTTGCTGCCAACGGCATGGGGTTGTTTTTTTCTTCTGCTATATATATATATATATATATATATATATATATATATATATATATATATATATATATATAGAAGAGAAGCCAACTGCCACAGAAACCAAGCGACACAGAGGATTTTTTAAATGATTTATTTATTTTGTGCTGTTGTCCGATTTAGAATATTACTGAATATACTACCGCTTAAAGCTAATTGATTAGAAAAACAGAAGAAAAAAAATGGCTGAGGCTTAACTTGGTTAACCCTGGTCAGATGCGAAGCATATTGATGGCTATTCTTGGTAATACATGGCTTTCCTTGCTTGAATACTAGGTCATTTTAATACAACCACTAGAAGCCTTCGTCGCGGGGGAAGACAACGGCATGGCTACAGCGGAACGCACACCTCCGGATTGGGGACGAGGAATACGGCCCGTACTCTATGGGTACACGAGGTACACCACAGGGGGCGGTGTTTTCACCGCTCCTTTTCAACATCGCCATGATGCACCTTCCCGGCCGACTGGCTCAGGTGGATGGCATAAAACACGCACTCTACGCAGACGACATTACAATCTGGACCACCGAGGGGAGCCTTGGGGAGATAGAGGACCGCCTTCAGCAGGCCGCCTCCATAGTCGAAGCATATGCTGCCGACTGTGGTCTCCAATGTGTTCCCGCCAAATCAGAGCTTCTACACGTCAGGACAAACCACAAGGACAACACGTCTCTACACATATCTCTGTCGGGCGGTCCCATCAGAGAAGTGGCGGAGCTCCGGATCCTGGGTCTGTTCATCAATAACAAACTTAGGCCGGACTCTACTATAGCGAAACTCAAGAGCATAGGTGAACAGGTAGGGCGCATGATCCGCCGTATTTCCAACAAGCGGGGTGGTCTGCGGGGCAGGGACGCGCTACGGCTCGCCTATGCTTTCGTGACCAGCCGGATCCTCTACGCCGTGCCGTACCTACGCACTACCAAACAACAAGACGAGCGCATTGACGCCATCATCAGGAAGGCAACAAAGCGAGCACTGGACCTCCCGGTGGCTACCTCCAACGCCAAACTGAAGGCGTTGGGAGTGGTAAACTCCTATCAGGAGTTGCGGGAGGCACACCTCGTGAACCAATATACGCGGCTATCGCAGACGGTGCCTGGGCGCCGCCTGCTAAACCGCTTACACATCCAACACACATGCATACCAGAGGGGACGGAGAACAACCCGGTGCTGTGGCGCCACATGCTCTTGGTCGCTCCGCTCCCGCGTAACATGGACATGGCTTCACATGAAGGCAGACGACAAGCGCGGGTTCGCACGCTTGAGAGGCAATATGGCTATAAAGAGGGCGTCTATTACGTGGACATCACAGGGTCGTCGCCCGCGGGATTCTTCACGGCTGCCGTAGTCCACCGGGGAATGAATGTCGATGGGCTATCTTTTCGGGCCCCAAATTCAACACGAGCGGAGGAAGTCGCAATAGCTCTCGCTGCCGCCAATCCAAAATCGAAAACGGTTATCACAGACTCTCGCCGGGCCTGTGAACATTATCTTGCAGGCGAAATATCACCTCTGGCCTCGCAAATTCTAAGACGCGCTCTCGCCGATCCAACTCGCACAAAAGTGATCTGGGCTCCTGGCCACCAGGGTCTACGAGGCAATGAGGCCGCTGATGCGGCCGCCCGAGCGCTCACACACCGGGCTCCTCATCCTAGCTCTCATGGCTCAGAAGCTCATAAACCGCTTTTGCGGTTCCGCGAAATCCTAATTTATTATTGCGACAGCCACCGTCTCTACCCGGCACCCGCCAAGGGGCTGAGTAAGGCGGAGGAGCGAACTCTGCGGCGCCTGCAGACAGGAACCCTTCTCTGTCCTGCAATAGCAAAACACTTCGATCCGAACGCAGATGGGCGCTGCCCGCACTGTGGAGAGATCTGCGATATCTTTCACATGGTGTGGGCATGTACTCAGAATCATCACCTTCCCCCCTCCCCCACCCCCACCCGAGAGGCATGGGAGACTGCCCTCCTCAATTGCTCCACACTGGAGTCCCAAAGGGCTCTGGTCAAGCGGGCGCGAGACGGGGCCTCGTCATGCGGTGTCACGGACTAAGGATACCGACCATGCAGCAGGGTTATTATTTTTTTTTAACCCTCAAGCTCTCTTTGATAAAGTTTTTCACCACCGCCACCACCACCCCGAGACGCGCGTTGGGTGGGCGCCTGGATTGCCACGGAAGCCGCGTCCGCCTGCCCGGTGGAGTGAGCGTTTCACCTACACCGAGTGTGAACGCGCGTTCGAAATGCGCGGGAATGCCGCTCGAGGACATTCCGGTGTCTGTGCGATGGCATCGTTCTCCCTCTCCCAGCGCGTGACGGCGATCTGTCGTGACGTCATATCTCACGTGGTGCGTCGTCACTGTACCACGTGTCTGCACGGCGTGCAACCACAGCGACGGCGCGAGGTGGACCCTCATCTTCCTCTGTCGTGACGTCATGTGTCACGTGGATGTGCACGGCGCGTAACCACGGCGAAGGGCTGTAGTGTACCTCTAGTAATATGCTTCGCATAAAAACAACCACATACCGCCGGTGCGATCCGAACACGGCTTCCACCCGTCGCCGTTCGATGACGTTCTAGGTCACATCAGCGGTAACTCAGGACGTGCTACGTCCGCCGCTTAAGAACGTGGGTGGCGCTGATGAACACTCTCAAGGTTAGGTTATTTTGAAAACATAAAAATCCCCGAAAGCAGAAGATCTGACAGCCGTCGCCGTAGATCAGCGCTAGAGCATCGGACGCTTAATTCGGAGGTCGTGGGTTGGGATCCCACCGGCGGCATGTGGTTGTTTTTTCTTCTGCTTTTCATATCAATTAGAATTAAGCGGTAGCATATTCAGTAATATTCTAAATCGAACAAGAGCAGAAAATAACTAAATAATTTAAAAAATCCCCCGTGTCCCCTGGTTTCTGTGGCTCTTGGCTTCTCTCAAATTAATAACGAGCCCCTCTTTACTCTTCCCTTGTTTCCTATATATATATATATATATATATATATATATGCGGCGAGTATTTATAGGGGTTGAAAAAAGGCTGCTTCAATGCGCCTGAGACAACCCCCCCCTAAAAACATAAGAAAAATACCAACTGGCAACCAGGCGTTTCGCGCATAAGGAATGGCGGGGTAGGGGTCGGAGACGTTGGATGTTATTGTAGTTCCTCGCACCCGAACAAATTATGGGCCACAAAGGTTAAAATACTGTTTGCCAACTACGCTTAACTCGGAATGTATATCTGTGTTGTGAAAGCAGATGCCACAACTCCTTTCTGTTTTCTCCTTCGTTCCTAGTATAGTATTTATCCCTGCCGTTTAGGTCCCGTCAACTGTTAAGAGATTGCTTTGCCTGATTCCGCAGCGTAGTAATGTACGTTGCGATGTTGAATTAAATCTCATATAATCTAATTTAATTAATTAAATTTAATTTAAATTAATTTTAGAAGGGCGCCGGCTGGCCGCTCTGAGGATCTGCGTGATAACTTCCTTTCTTTCTAACTTTCAGTGGCCGTCTGCACTGCTCCCAGGCCATTTGCCATTTGCGCTGGGACGGTATTTCCAGTCTACTATTTTAGTCCATTAACCGGCAGGTGCCACTCAGATATGGGCTGTACCTACAATGGAAACAACTTTCCAACTTTAGCGGAATGCCGGAGCACATGCAAAGCTGGTAAGATAACCTTTGCTTTTAGAGATAGCACCCTCGACCTCGATGCCAATCGGAGCACGAAGATGTCATAGAATGAAAAACCTAGCTTTCTTATACCTTTAGCGGCTACGGCTACAATGTATCAACAAATAACCTAACTACATGTTCGTACCTATGAGATATAATATTTTGTCATTGCGTTTGTTTCTCTCCCTATTTTTCCTTCATAACGCGAGTGCCTCTTCGGAAACGTTCGGTGATTCTTCCAGCTAATTAATTGTCTAGCTATACTGAATTTTGTTCTTTAATTTTTCATTACAAGTGGAGCTTACCGTTTTCTAGTGGTGAATCTTTGTTGTGAGTTACGCCGTTCAGCGTGTTGTATTTTGCTTAAGTGCAAAGATTTGCAACTATATCTCTCTATTCTGCCTGCTGGAAGTAATAGCAATACTTTCTACGCGACCTAATTTTACAAATTTAGAAGAATGTGCACTGCTTCACACAAATAGTGGCAATTCTCTGCAGATAACGAGTACTTCGGAGAATAATAATGGTTTCTATTAATCGCGCGTGTGCGATCTAAATATCTTGTTTTGTAATGAGAGGCGATTAGTTAGTCATAAAGAGTTTTTGCAGCCACACGAGATGGGTAAAGGAGAAGATGCAGGTGTTAATTAGCACAATCTCTCTTTGATTACTTCTAACTTTTATCCGCTCATCATTGCATCCTGTTATGTGCAATAAGTACTCTCCCGTAAGTACCTCCAAATTCAAGACATGATTTCCCTGTAGTGCATCGACGCAGCTCTGCCCATCAACACGCCGAATTGCTATCTTGTCACTGTTCTGCTCTGACGCCTTCCACACACCTGAAGGCTGCGAAGCCCCAAGATGTCAACCACGCTGCCATAGTCCGGTCCCTCAGCGCCAATGTGGAGTAGCAGGCAAGGGCTATGTCACCACCAGCCGACCTCCTTACCTTTTCCTCATTAAAATTCCTTTCTCTCTCTATCTCCTCAGCGCCAATGCTGGATCGCTCTACCGCACGCTGAGCCGGCTCTTTCTCGTAGACGGTGCTCTCTTGTATCACGTGAAGCAATTCAATTGCCGACTTGTCTTACGATAGCCAATGGTTTGGGAGAAGTCGGCCCCTGTCTTGCACACATTGCACGACTCTCACTGAGCAGGCCACCTTGGTATTAGCAATGCCTACTTGCGCATGTAGGAAGCACTTTAAATGGCATATGCTCAGCAATACCAGTGAATATGTCCCATCATGCCAGACGAGCCGGTACAGGAAGTCGTCCTTGACAGCACCGAAGCTGCTCCCCCCTACAGGCATTTTCGCCTGCGAGTTCGTTTTTGCGACTCTTTGGGCTAGACCATTTAGGCGAGTTTCCCACCTCGTTACGGCAACAGGAATATTCTTATTGCCACCCACCCCTTCTTCAAGTTGGTCAAAGCGCTACGTGTACCCGGTACGTCACGCATCATTCCGCGTTGTTTGTGGAGCGGATTCTTCTTATCCTGCATGGCGTACGCCGGCACGTCACAAACCGTGGGAGCTCCTTCAGGCCTTCAGAATTCGAACGAGCCCTCTGTTGTTTCAACATATAAAAGCTACTACGACTGGCAGTAACCCACAGTAAAATGACTTCATGGATCCGATAAACCACTAAGTGACATACTTCCTACGCAGATCCGTCCCCAACGAACTGATTTCGCTTTGTCCCAGCCACAGCTTACACTTTCAGTGCTGCAATGCTGGAAACCAGTCCGGTGACGCCATTTTCTGTAATCCATGGCAGAATGCCTTTCATTCTGCTAGACACGCAGGTAGGCCTGCCCCGTCCTACAGCGTCCCCACTTGGCTCTGCCCGACGGCTTCGTCTCGCCACCTCAAGGCCCCAATGAAACTTCTTCGTGGCTCATGCACCTGCGCAAGATGACATTCAGGCCGCTCAGCCATGTTCGCCCACTGTACGCGCTACTGGACTTACAGAGAAGCTCTTGCCTCGGGTCTATGACATACCGCCTCGAGGACTAATCCGAGCATGGCCAGCATAGGGTGCACAGAATCTTCCCGTAGCATATTTCTCAGCTCAAACGATACGCCTCAAGTGTACACGTTAACACCTCACACCGCTCTCTACCCCGTCCCCACTTAGGCGAAAAAATGTAACGATGGCTAACTTGGACAGCACCGCGATCGTGATGACGACGTGCCGGCAAGATGTCTACAGGGCTAAGAAGCGTTCAGTATCGAAGGTTACCCGATGCTTTTGTGCCCTAACGTGCACCTACTTTTGTATCAACGTGCACCAATGAAGCATTGTATGCATATAAGTTTTGAGGGACTCCTTGGACGTAACTAAGTGGGTATGAAAAGTTCTGTAAGCTCTCAGGTGCGTACTATTCGGGTTTCGTACCGTTATAGCATTAGCCCTCCAGAGTATTTTATGCGCAAAGATGCTAGGAAACATTGAGCTGCCCTAGAAAGGGAAGTTGAGTATGTATTATGTAATGCGACGGAGAAGCCTCCTATTTTCTCAGCCAATGCAAAGATGACGAACATTTAATATTTACAATAGACTTGTCTTTTCGATCCTTTTCAATCATTAATCCCTCTGCTACAAATGAAGAGAAATAAATTTTCAGAAAATCTATGGTGACCACTGACCTAGTCTCGAGGAGTCACTTTCGGTGCAAAATAACAATGGCGCCTTTTTCTTGCAGGTAAATAAAAAACGATCCTCTCTTTCCTGGGAGTCCAGTTATGGAAGACAAATGGAACTTACATATAGGAAGGAAATGTGACAATATTTCACTACTGTGCATTATATAGTTCATTTCCTCAAGAAAGAGTAATAAATCGTTGCAAAAACTTGACTGTCATGTTCATTATTTAATATCACACAGTCGACCACGGTATCTACCACATCTTAAGTGGCAGCCACAAAACAACTGGATGTAAAAGAAAGGAGAAAGCAGGAGAACAGTGGCGCTTCAGAACGTGGCTAGATTTATTGGACGAAATCTCTCTTTATATGCTAAAAATAGTAACACCACCACAAAAACCAAATCTACGGAACTGGGAATAACCATCGATCATAGGGCAGGATGCGACACAGATAATTCCACCGCAAATTTTCTGCCACATTTGGCCGTGATAAAAAAAGGCTAATTTTTGGTTCCCGTGTAATTCAAAACTGAAGAACTCGTCTGGAGATTCACTGAAGTCAGAAATCATTTCCAATGTGATGCACCGCAATTAAAAAGCAGAGTTGCCAGGCTCTTTAAGCAATGATGCAAATGGCGCTTCAAATATT
Organism: Amblyomma mixtum; assembly: GCF_055824585.1. Classification (NCBI taxonomy): domain Eukaryota; kingdom Metazoa; phylum Arthropoda; class Arachnida; order Ixodida; family Ixodidae; genus Amblyomma; species Amblyomma mixtum. Next base: position 30,980,752 of record NC_143020.1, on the reverse strand, counting down.
GCGCTCATGGCTAATGTACTTTCTAGTATGCTAATTGTTACCTGCTTTGTTAGATCATATGCGGCAACTGATCGTGACCTTGCGCTTCGATGGTTGTCGTTCAGCCTCTTGGTGGACTATTCCTTGATTTTCGTTTTGATATGCTACTTGTTGACATAGGCAAAATATTGTTTTAGAAACGCTTTCAGCTCGTACGTTATCCTTCGGAGAAACGTGGCACCTCCATGATTTGGAAATCTAGGTAGACTTGGAAGAAGGCGGCTCAGTACAAGCTGGTGCTCTTCGCCCTTATGGACAACGCAAAAGTCCAGCCAATGTTGAGAAGAGAAGACACGCATCAGTGGTGTCGAGAAAGGAGAAACCGAACATGGTGACATAGGCAGTGGCGAAGTAGAGAGATAGAGGAGAGGTCTGTGACAACGTTTATGCTTCGCACTACTGATTGTGCACGTTGGTTTTCACTGATTTCCCAGGATTACGGGCAAGCGTAATCTGAATTTATTTTCGTTTCTTAAAATAGCTTGATGTGTTGCGCGCCAGTTCAGACATCATAGGGATATAATCACAGTCGATTTTGACTACATGTGACTTGGAATGAGTGAAAAAATGCGTCAGTCTGTCGATAATTGTCCATGCGAGACTTGGCATCAGACAGCTGATCCGAAAAGCAGATGGCAGAAAAGTTGCCGTCAATATATAGTTGGCATTCGAGGCAACCCTAGCGAAACCATTTTTGTTCTACGAACTTCTCTTCACATTTTCAGATACTGCATAGAATGCCACATGCACAAAATGACAGAGATGTCACGTGAAAGATAGGCACACCAGAGCGAAGGCTACTCCGAACAGAACGTCAAGCCCCTCCTTTACATCGTGTTGGAGCAGCGCAAAGGACGGGCCGCAAAAAAGAAGGAAGGACGAACACAGGCGCCGACTATCAACTGAATATTTATTTCGAAATACCGAGAATATATAGCAGTCATAAAGGGGTGGAACATAGATAAAAGGGCTGCTCGGTCACAGGAATCCAGAAGACTGTCACGTCAGTAGGTAAAACGTATTGGTAAATGTAGTGTCGGTGAAAGACGATATGGAGAAGCGGAGGGTGTGTTGGGCCATGGTGCGAGATAACGGATGATCGGTAAAGAAAGACAAGGTCACCAAAAAAGGGCTAAAATCTAAGACAATCATTAACGGAAATGATGGCATTAAAACATTAAATTCGTTAAGAATAATTAAAAAACACTTTAAAAACATTAATAACTGGTAGGCTGCTAGGTGTGAAGGGCCAGAAAACAAAACCTATAAGGCCTCACAGAAGATCAATTTTTAAGGAGGCAAAAAAAGGAGGCTAAAAGCACGAAACTACTAAAAGGAGGAGTAAAGGCCTGCGACGAAGATAAGCTTACCCTATGTCACAATTAAAAGAACGAAAACCCGTAATAAACAATAAAAACAGGGTGGAATAAAATCAAACAACGCAAAGAATCACAACGCATGCCCGGCTGTTCTCAGAAAATCCAATTCTTTCTGAGATAAACTAATGGATGGTGTGCTGACACAGTGGTCTTTTGCACGACGGATGTTGCAAGTCTCATTTATTTCTCTCGACGTACGATCTCGTCCTTTCCCAATGATTGCACATTGGTCAAATATTGGGGCGCAAGTTTTGCTTTCCCATTTTTTACAGTGCTTGGCCAGATTTCCAGTGATGGCAATCTTACATACATTGCTATTATGTTCTTAAAGTCTGACATTGATGCACCTTCCCGTTTGACCAATGTATTCCTTCCCGCAGGATAAGGGCACAAAGTACACAACACCAGAGGCACAAGGAACATGGGGATTACTGTGCGTTTGCCCACAACGACGGTGAAGTTGCTGGTTGTTAACTGTCCTGCTGAGGAAGCACAGGATAAGTTTCTACTCTTATGGCCGTAGGCCATTTGGTTACCCATTGCCGTAAGTGCAAAATTGTCATAAAGGGGAACAAAGTAGAAAAGTGCACCGCTCTTTTTTATCGCACTCGACTGCTGAAGCGACTCCGGCAGGCTGACAGGGAAGTTTTTGAAGCTTTTTGCATTGATAAAGCAGGAGACGAGTGCGTAAGCGCTCCTTCAAGTGCCCTCACTGCAAAAGAGGTTTCATGAATAGCAATAAAAAAACAAGCGCATCAGCTTGCAAAAATTTTTGTGACCGCTTGATACAAAAAGAAGAAATGGCAAAGTTGAGTTTCTTGCGCATGTGCGCATGTTGTTTGGCGAATTGAGAATCTTTTTTTTAAATATCTATTAACTTCAGTGGATGTCTAGCGTGCGTAAAGTCTGCTTCTCTGTCTTTGAGCACTATTTTATACGCACTACGTAACATGTTGCAGGCAGTGTCCAGCACCAACTAGCCGAACTTTCTTGTTAAATTAGCTGACATAGTGCCAAAGACTCACAGTACAGTTTTCCATTTTTGCCAGCTACTCAGACTTAAAGCAGTAACATTTATGATCGCAATGCGGGACACTGCTAAACCGTCAGTTGCATGTATTAGGTTTATTGGTGTTTAACGTCCCAAAGCCACTCAGGCTATGAAGGACGCCGTAGTGAACGGCTGAGGAAATTTCAACCACCTGAGGTTCTTTAACGTGCAGTGACATCGCGCAGTACACGTGCCTCTAGTACACGGGCCTCAAGAAGCGCCTCCATCGAAATACAGCCGCTGCGGCCGGGACCGAACCCGCGCCTTTGGGTCAGCAGCAGAGCGCCATAACCACAGAACCACCGCGGCGGGGCTCAACAGTGTATATCAACAGCAGTAAAATTCCAGCCAGTCACATTCTAAGAATTCGGTCTATCAGCCGCAATCTCGTACAACGTTTTCTCTCAGTGTTTGCACACCACTAACGAAAACCTACAAAGAGATTTGACAACTTATGTATATCTGATTCATAAATGTATTACTATAAAAGTTTGGTTTCCTCTCGGGAGGTATATCAGATAGCAATTAATACAAAGACAGCTGCTTAAGGTGTAAAACCGGCGGAAATCTTCGTTACTGGCAAAACGGTTAGGCTTTAAAGAAAAATAGTAGTAGTAGTAGTAGTAGCATGTTTATTTGGCCATATTATATAAATATGCCCTCGAGGTGAGGCTAAAGGAGGTAGACCAAGCATGCCTCCTGACAAGGCCTACACCCCGATCACACATCATGGAAACGGGGGCCGAATGGACAAAAGATAAAAAACAATGAGCAAACATGATCACAATAGAAAATAGTTAATGATAGACAATAATAAATATCAATTAACAATAAACAAAACATTCCATAATATGCACATTCAAAAAAGCAGAACACAAACACAAACTAAAAAAAACTAAGTATACAGAATCAGCTAAATTTAACCGGGGAAAAAGAATCGTCAGTTTTTTCTTGAATACAGACACACTATAGCTTTCTAAAGCAATTTGAATAAGAGTCTGGTAGGCATTACACAATGTTATAATTTGATACTCGGTTGTTTGTTTACCATAATTTGTTCTGGGTCTTGCAGTAGATAGGGCAACGGAACGTAGACCATACGCAACGTTTCTAGAATTATAAGTATTAGAAAAAGAGCTAAAGTCATGCTTGACTTTATAAAAAATGTGAAGAGCCAAACTAAAATTGTATGAATGAAAGAAATTGCGAACATGAAATGTTTCGAAAAGATTTGCTTCAACAGATGAACTTGAACTTAATAAACGTAGAGCTCTTTTCTGGAGAGAAAGCATTTTGTATGAATCGGTTTTGTTGCATGTACCCCAAACTAGGTTGCAATACACCAGGTGAGAATGAACAAGAGCAAAATAAAACTGTTTTTTAACTTGTAGTGGGAGGAGATGTCTAACACGAGAAATAACATAAATAGATCTGGACATTTTTAGTCTAATGTAGTTTGTTTGATCAGTCCAACCCAAATCGCTCCGAAAAAACACACCAAGGAACCGGCAACTATGAACTTGCTCGATGTTAAAGTCATTAAAAATAGTTTGATGTGATGATCTAATGGTTTGTTTTTTGGATGGAAGAGCATAAACTTTGTTTTGTTTACGTTTAATTGAAGTTGATTAACATAGAGCCAAACCGTTAACTCCTCAAGCCAGGCATTACATTGGTGTTCAATTACTTGGAGACTGGAGCCGGAAAAAAAAACATTAGTATCGTCGGCATACATCATGATATTAGGAGTTAATGGAATGTTTACAATGTCATTGATATAGAGAATAAATAAAAGTAGTCCCAAAATTGAACCCTGAGGGACACCGAATTTTATCATACCAAAACTGGATTTTAAATCATGAATCTGAGTGTACTGTACCCGTGCAGTTAGATAGCTTTTCAAAAGTGAATTTGCCACTCCACGGATCCCGTAAGTCTTTAATTTATGGAGCAGTATTGTATGTTGCGCAGAATCGAAAGCTTTGCGCAGATCAAGAAAAATTTCAACAGAAAAAAGCTTAGTTTAAAAATTGTTAATTATAGAGTTCTTAATATCTAACAGAGCAGATTCTGTTGATTTACCGGCCTGAAAGCCATACTGTTGGGGGCAGATAAGATGTTTAGCTTGTAAGAAATTGTTTAGTCGCCTATAGAGCACACGCTCAGCTAACTTCGAAAACAGAGGCAATACCGAAATAGGACGGTAATTATTTGGGTCATTTTTGTTGCCTCCTTTGAATAAAACGGTAACGCGCGCGGCTTTTAATTTGCTAGGGAATACACCAGAAAGTAGCATTCTGTTACAAATATGCGTAAGAGGGCCAGCAATAATATTTACAGCACATTTGATAGGAAAAGCAGCAACTTCGTCATCTCCAGGCGAGCAGGTGTTCCTAAAAGAATTAATGATAGAAATAACTTCATCCACTGAAGTAGGGGACAAAAATATAGATTCAGTACTGCAAGAGGGTAAGTATGAGTCTACACTCCGAGTTGAATGACAGCTAGCAGAGGGTCGGTGTGCTCCGGCAGCTAAAAAGTGTTCATTCAGCATATTGGCAAGTGAAACTCCAGCATAATTCACCCCATTGACTATCAGCTCAGAGGGAAGACAATTCTTCCTGTTCCCTGTAATAACGTTAATACCTTGCCAAAGTAATTTAGGATCGTGTAAGATTGACGAAAACTTATTAATATAGAAAAAAGATTTAGCTTTCTTTAGATCTGAGTTTAATTTATTTCGAAACTTCTTAGACTTAACTAAATCATCCGGGCATCGCGTTTACAAAAAACGAGAGAACATTTTGTTCTTTTCTTTAATTTGTTTCAAAAGTGCTCCTGCCATCCATTCTTTTCTAGCCTTTCTATGTTTTTTTATAGTTTGAGTTGGGAACGCAGCGTAATAGCATTCAAGCAGCTTCTGAATAAATATATCATAAGCACGGGACGAGTCATTTTCACCATATACATCTACCCAATTAATTGTAGACAACAAGTGACAAAATCTGGAGATGCTCTTTTCGTCATTAACTCTACGAGCGTGAACGGGTTTATTCAGTTTGGTCGTATCTGGAAAAAGTGAAAAGAAAGGCAAGTGATCACTAATCCCAGAAGAAAAAACACCGATATGCAACTCTGAGGTGGGAAATTAGTGAAGCACAAATCAATTAATGTTTCAGAGTGCAAGGATATGCGAGTAGGCAATTGAATAGTATTGTCACAACCATTAGACAACATTATTTCATTTAAATTAATCTTCAGAGCGTTATCCTCCAAAAAGTTAATATTGAAGTCACCTAGCACAATGATACGCCAGTTGTTTTGGTTTGCAAACTTCAGAAAACAATCAATGAAGCGAAAAAAATTGTCAGAATTTCCTTGAGGGGGGCGATACACAACTATAATAGCAACTCTATGAAAAGCAATGCAGATAGTTTCAAAATCAGTACAAACCAGTGAATAATCCGACAAGACCTCAAAGCACAAATGATTTTGCACATATAAAGATACACCACCACTACGCTTTCCATCTCGAAATACTGAAATGGGTTTGTAACCAGGAAACTCGCTGACATCTGCATTTGAGGTAAACCATGTTTCAGTGAAGGCAATAAGGTCAAAATTAAAGTTCAGTTTAGTTAATTCAGCTTCTACTTCTTCTGATTTATTTTTTAGGCTTTGACAGTTGAAGTGGTAAAGAGATAGTGTGTTGCGAGGATTGTAAGCACCGTCCTTTAGGAAGTCGGTGAATGACTCGGCAGTAAAATAAGCTATTGTTGAGCAGGTGTACTGCGCAGTCTCGCAGCAACAGTGATTAAACCATCTTATCAATGTCCTCCTCACAAGCGATCCTGATGGCTCGTGCACCAGGTTGCTTTCGAGCGTAGATCTTTCCTTCCTTTGACCAGACGAAAGCGTACTTCATTTCCTTAGCCTTCATTTTAGCGAGCCACAGTGAATTCCTGCTAGAAGCCGTCAGGTTATCAAAGAATCGAATGTCATGTTCGCATTCTTTGCGCTTCTGAATCCAGTCTGTTTTTGTGGATCGGTTGGCAAAACGGATCAAAACCACAGGCACCTTGTCAGGTTGAGATGGAAGGCGGTGTAGCCTTTCAATATCCTTTGCTACAAGTGTGGGCAAGTCAAGCTTCACAGCAAGGCTGTTTACTTTGCTTAGTAAATCTTCACCATCTGTCACAGGCATTTCATGTATTTCCATGTTTTGCCGCCTACCGTACTGGCTCACGTCGTTCAATTCCTGACGCAGTTTTCGAATTTGCTGCCCGTCCTGGTTTGCCTCAATGTCGTCAACTCTCTTACGCAGGAGCTCGATTTCCTTTTCATGCCTATTAGATACTTCGAGCAATTTGTCATACGTGTCAGACATATGTTGTACAGACAATTCAATGCTTGAAACGGTTTCTTTCAAAGAAGTCAGATCATCCACTTTGGCCGTGAGATTTGCTAAAGACTTACTAATCTCAGCAAGCTGTTTACATAAGACAGCAGAAGATCCATTACTGCTGCTATCATGACTACGAGACGCCGAAGATCGACATGTCAAGCATTTCAGGGCTTTTCTTAATTCAGCATTTTTTGCTTTGAAACTCCGCTCCCCAACCCCTGCACACTTTCCTATATGAAACCTTTGACAGCAATCCGAACAAGTCATAAATTCTTCACCATCTATAATGTCTTCGTAGCATGCAGAACAAGGATCAAAATTTTCAGATGACATTGCAAGCAAGACAATAGACCATGGGCAGCAGTGGCAGCAGTGGCGGCAGTATGCACTGGCAGCTTAACAACAGTAAGAAAAGACAACTAACCTGCAAAATCAAAACAGTTGTTTGAGCACTCTTGTGCAGCAACGTGCCACCGCCACCACTGCCCGATGAATGAAGGCTCTCGACGACTTGCGCAGCTTTATAGCCAGAAGGAAGGGGCGTATCTTCACGTGATAACAGCACGATAGGCAGCCGCACACGGTGCGTCAACGAAGCCAGCAGAATGCAGATCGCGCTTGATACGGAAATTCTTGCAGACGGAGAGCAGCGAAGGAACTGCAAATTCAAAACAGTTGTTTGAGCACTCTTGTGCAGCAACGTGCCACCGCCACCGCTGCCCGATGTGTCAAACTAAAAATCTTTACTATACTAAAAATGATACTAAAACTAAATGACACTAAAAATCTTTATCTCAGTGCAGTTGTTACCGAAATAATATAAAGTGGCGCACAACTTCTTTCTGTTAACAATACGACTACACACTGAAAAATAAAACTCTAGGATTTGTCGTGGAGTAACAATGGGATAAAATGTTCTGACATAGCCCCTGACATTGGTGGTTAACGAGGTATAATAGGTTGGTTTTAACACCCACTGGGCATAAACAAGCGTGTTTCAGAAACACTCCCAGTTGCAAGTTTCGTTCAGGTGCATATTTATCGTTGAGCGCAGATCTTGACACTAAAAATGTCGGCATGAAGATTGTGTTTTCCAAACCCACTATTGCAGGCACAATGGTTTCTAGCGCGGCAGTCTTTCTGCCTCTCGAAAGGAGCATATTTTTTTCAGAACATGAATTCTTATCTATGGTCAGTTACACAAACCAAGTGAAATAAAACGGGCGCACAGCAATTAAACCGAGAGAAATGGTTATTCGTCGCGCTTGTTCTCATTTAACAATAAAAATCTACGTGCGTAAACGACTCCAGTTGTGCAAGAAAAATGGTGTTTTCGGGAGACACAAAGGCTGCCGCGCTAGAAACCATTGTGCCTGCAATAGTGGGTTTGGGTAGCACAAACGTCATGCTGATAATATTACTGCCAAGAGGTTCCTCTAGACGAGAAAAATGCAGCTGGAGAGGAAATTTTCTGCATTTGTTCAAACCTCTTTGCAGTTCGTGTTGCGCTGGAGTCGGCTTATAATCAGTAGCCAGAAATGTCCGCTTCCTTGCTTCAGGTCGAAAAAGAATAGCGGCGAAAACCCGCACACTAAATATTCTGCGGCAATTTATCACTGCAGTTTTCACTTAAATGGAATGTTTAGTCCTGGCACTGAACACTTTTTATGTGATTTCAAAACTGAAAGTGTTTGGTTTCGTATTTTGGTGCATGACAACACTGAATATACCTTCAGCTCAGTTTTGTTGAAGCAGGCAGCTGTTGAGAACAAGGACGTGGACTAGAACTCGGCCTCCTACGTTATGTGGTGTTCTTGTTCTGAACAGAATGTCATCTGATAATATTTGCGCAGCGGATGCTTCGCTTCGGCACAGCTGCAAGACACAAGGCGGCTGCCAGCTTCGCGTTTACAGGGTACACAGGTCGAGGTTATTAAAACCATTCCACACTTCCGGGCTTTTTTTTTCAATCTGTTTTCGAATCCTGTAACTAATCATCGTCATCATCACGAGCCTGACTACACCGACTGCAGGACAAAAGCCTCAACCATGTCGCTCCAATTTACCCTGTCCTTTACCAGCTGCACCCAACGTATCCCCGAGAACTTCTTATCTCATCTGCCCACCTATCTTTCTCGACAACCCTGCAACTCTCGCTTTCTCTTGGAATTACTACGTTACTCTTAAGGACCGGCGATAATCTTGCCGTCACGTTACATGCCCAGCCCAAGCATATTTCTCCCTCTTGATTTCGACCAGGATGTCATTAATCCGCGTTTGCTGCGAAACCCACTCTGCCCGTTTGCGATCTGTTCGGGTTAAATCATTTTCTCTGATTTTCTGCCAAAAGATGCGTAAATATCGTTAACAGGAGCTGCCGCTACCTTCCTCTGCGGTTCTCTTCCCTTGCTGTTCTTTAATTGCAGCCGGCTTGAGTGTTTTTCGCACGGTTTCGTATGGGTGTCTTCGGGGTTAGAACGCTCGGTTGCCGAGCGGGAAGACCCTTGTCGAATCCAAGCCATGAAGGGCGCATTCTGATAGACTTCAGGAAAAAAAGCGCTCGTGGCCTGTGCGACGAAAAATTGTTCAGTTGAAAGGAGCAGTCACTATCGCACATGAAAAGAATACTCAATGGCATCGCATAGAAAAATACAAAAAAAAAATACTAATCCTCTCCTGAATATATAATTTCGCGGATTTTGGTGTATAAACTGAACTCGGTATATCAAAATAAATTTTGAAATATTAGGAACAAGAAGCAATTATTCGCAGCTCTTAAATTTTCACAAAATTACATAATAATTTTGGTTGTTTCATAGCAGTCTGCCCGTATCAGAAAGCGCCTACTAGTATTAACCTATGGGACATAGATTTCTCAGCCTCTTTTGTTACATTTCTGTCATATTTTATGTAATGCAATTTTATGCATTTTACGTAGTACGGCATCGACTCAATTGCGTACGATCTGCTTGATGTGTTTTTATATGCAGAGCATAGAATCGCATCCGACTAGCCTGAAGTGTATTGAATGTAGGGGAGATAAAGTTAGACTTTTAATCTAAGATATCGTAACTGGCACTCTCCAAAAAAAAGTATTTTGTGGTCATATTGAGAGGTTAGTAGTTTGCTGGAAGCAATATCCGTGCACCATTTTGTGGAATTTTGCAGGTCTCATTCGCCTCACCGTTTGAGAGCAGGCAATTCTATGGTCTCGCGAGAACGAAAGTCGAGTTGAAGTTCCAGGTTATTTTCCTATCTTACAAAGGAGGAGTCGGAAATACAAGCTATGGTAATAGCTAGACTGAAGGTCGCGACTTCTTGAGATAGTGGCAGTACAGAAGGAAGGCGAGGATAACACCATTCACATGAATTCAACGTGTGATGGGTAGGCCATACAGATTCACACTTACGCGAATCACGAACACACAAGCAAGAAATCGCAATACACGCATTAATTTAAAGCAAATGTTTGCAAATAACTGAAATATGTAGTATAGATATCACAAACTAAGTATAATATATTGTATTGATATCGCAAACACTGCAGAAGGAAATTCATATGTCTGCTTCTTTCAAAGACAGAAATATTCACGGCAGTAGTCACAGATTTCCTGTTTTCAATTGATGGTAGTATCAAAATGGTTTTGGCCTAATTTTTTAGCAAGACGGGAAGGTTGCAACGTAAAGTCTGGTTCAAAGAGTAATTTCTTGGTGTAGCAGTGCTCCAAGTTTTTTTGTGTCTGGTGTCAGAGCAGTTGCTGTTTTATCTCAGTTGTCCAAGTACAATGAAGGGATTATGACGTTGTCGTCAAGAGTATTTATAGCATAATAGAAGCCTGTAAATGTATAGTGCGAAGATTGAAAGGATATCCTTATTTATAAAGATATTTCTTGTGGGCAAAGGGAATGGTAGATTTGCGATGGACCAGACAGCTTTTTTCTGCAGCAAACGCATTCTATGAAAATTTGTTACCCGTGTAGCGAACCACGACGGCCGCGCCTGTTACCGCCGGGGCAGATCACTGACGACTCGCCGACGAAGACGAAGCGCCAGTGAAAGACGAAGAGCCGCCGCACTGCACGAGATCGGTTCGGGTGAACTGGCCACGAAGCGCCAGTGAAAGACGAAGAGCCGCCGCACTGCACGAGATCGGTTCCTGTGAACTGGCCACGAAGCGCCAGTGAAAGACGAAGAGCCGCCGCACTGCACGAGATCGGTTCCTGTGAACTGGCAACGAAGCGCCAGTGAAAGACGAAGAGCCGCCGCACTGCACGAGATCGGTTCCGGTGAACTGGCCATCATCTGCGCTACCCGCGTATTGCTCTCCCAATTTGTATCGCTTGCCGTGAAACCCCCTTTTATTTGGTGGTGGTTGCGGTCTTCTGACGCCCTGGACATTCGCAGCCGTCCAGTCTTGCCCCACCCACCCCACCTTTCTCTGCGCTAGAGCGCTCCGCCAGCGCGATCCGGATGTCTTCAGTGGCACCGTCGATCATGACGTCGAAGACTGGTTGGCATCCTACGAACGGTTGAGCACCCATAACAAATGGGATGATGCCCTCAAGCTAAATAACGTCGTATTCTACCTTTCGGACATCGCGAATCTATGGTTCCGGAACCGCGAAGCCGATATCACCACGTGGTCAGCCTTCAAAACCCATTTTTGCGACGTATTCGGCATGCCTGCGGTGCGCAAGCTGCGCGCGGAACAACGCCTGCGAAATAGGGCTCAGCTGCTTGGTGAAATTTCACCAGCTACATCGAAGACGTCGTAAACGTTTGTACACACGTGGATGCCTGGAAGAAGCCATTTATCCCAAATAGTCACTAAAGATCTATACAACCCACTGCAACTTAAACTTTCTTAAGGTAAGCGCGAAAACATTGGTTGACAAGAGAACACCTGAAAATGGTCAAGACCAGAAATGTGTTGCACGCCAAATTTGTGAGAACTGAAGATCTATATACACTTGCAGAATTGAGGAACTGCCGGAATAAACTTACGTCTACGCTGAGGTAAGCTAAGGATGCATACTTAATAGTTATCGTCCATGCTGAATCTACGCTGCGGCCAGATGCAGCCTGGCGCAAGTTGAACTCCTTTGTGCGTCCCGGTGCTCGTCCCTTTAGATTTGGCACCTTTAGGCATGAGGAAAAAGTATTATCCGGTGTTCCATCGGCAGCTGCTTTCAAATACTTTTTTATTCATCAAGCGAAATATAGTGAACTCGATAGGGGTACCATTGAAAACTACGCTGAGTACGTGCGAGGAAACGATAGCATAAAATCGCTGTCTCTGGCTCCGACCGAAGCAGCAGACGTTTTCTCTTTCATAAATAGCATGAAGAATAATTAATCGCAGGACGTGAATGGCTTTCAGATGTTATCTCTGAAATATGTTGGTGATATACCGTGCCCGAATATTACCTTTATGATTTGATTCTCCCCAATTGGTTGTTCCCTACAGAAATGCAAATTGCTCGAGTAATGCCCATTTTTAGAAAGGCGGTAACAACCCATTCATAAACTACCAACCGACTTCCATACTTTCCGTTTTCCCTAACGGCACCGAGAAAATAATACATCTACGAAGATCTACGAAGATAGCACTTATAACTAAAAGGAAAGTATAATTAAGACATTTAGTGAAAATAAGCTCACCTTGGGTATGTACATCCATTTCACTAAGACCGTTGACCTCATATATTATATCATTCTTTTGTTAAGTTAGAAAGGTATGGTGTACGGGGCCAAGGGCAGCCTATTGCAGTCTTACTTATCTCACAGAATCCAATATGCAGATATAAAAACAGCAACCTCTTTTACCCTGCAATAACACTGCAGTGCCCCAAGGAAGCATTCTTGGGCCTTTGCTATATTTATTTTATGCAAAATTATATCATGTGCAGTGCGAGTAATGTTCGGCTTCGGCCAATTGCGGTGGACACAACCTTTTTTTTTGTAACAGTGCTTCCGAAGCCGACGTTGAACGCAAACCAAACAATGCCCTTAATAAACTGCACTGATGTGCATAGGCAAACTCCCTGCGCATAAATCCGTCAAAAACACAAATTCTGTATACCTCTCTAAGGGAAAGAAAACATCTATAACTCTCAAAATTGTCTTAAATAGTCAGACAATAGTGCTTGTGACCTCTGTAAAAACACTGGGAGTTATCTTTTCAAACAACCTAACATGGAACGCGCACATAAAAAACATTTTCGAAAATTTCCTCTGCTCTAATTTTACTTGCTCGCTTTAGATACATTCTTCCAGTGAGGGTAAAGACGTTGCTCTGCAACGCGTTAGTACTAACTGATATCCAAAACAGCAGATTGGTTTGGAGAACAACAGGGGTGAAAGGGGGTTTCTGCACAGGTAGCTCGGGGACAGAGTTCACGGCGAGCGACACAAAATGGGTGAGCAAAACGGCGGGTAGTGCAGATGATGGCCAGTTCACCCGAACCGATCTCATGGAGCGCGGCGGCTCTTCGTCTTTCACTGGCGCTTCGTCTTCGTCGGCGAGTCGTCAGTGATCTGCCCTGGTGGTAGTAGGCGCGGCCGTCGTGGTTCGCTACAATTGCCCCGGGAAGGAAGATGAGCCACCCTGGCGACTTACGGCGAGGGCAAGAGGAGTGGATCGTAGTATGTCTTCAGGCGGCTGACGTGAACGGTTTCTCCGCCCTGATGGCGCATGTCCGAAGAGGGGTTGTCGGCTCCACGATGTAATTGACCGGCGACGTTTGCTGGAGAACGCGATAAGGCCCTTGGTATTCCGTGCGTAATTTTGACGACAGTCATGGTGGTGTGCCCGGGATCCAACCGGAAAAACATGTTGCCTGCTAACGTTGTCGTGGTGATGCTTTTAGCGGCCTTGGGATTCGGCGGTAAAAGAGCGCTCCAAATGGCGGAATTCCTCTGCATGCTTTGCGGCTTCGTGGTGGGGCGTGCACTCGCAGGCGTCGGGAGCATAAGGCAAGATGGTGTCCATCGTGGAGGACGGCTCACGCCCATACAGAGGGAAGAATAGGGTAAAGCCGGTGGTTGACTGCGTGGCGGTGTTGTACGCGTATGCAACGAAAGGGAGGACGGCATCCCAGTTGGTCTGATCTTCCGCGACGTACATCGTGAGCATGTCACCGAGAGTACGGTTGAAGCGCTCGGTCAGCCCGTTAGTTTGAGGATGGTAGGAAGTGGTGGTCCGATGTACAATGCGGCATTCGGCGAGGAGAGCTTCCACGACGTGTGAAAGGAAGGCACGGCCTCTGTCACAGAGCATCTCGCGCGGCGCGCCGTGGCGAAGAACAAAGTGATGGAGCAGGAACATAGCAATTTCCCGGCTAGTAGCCGCGGGAAGGGCGGCTGTCTGAGCATACCGGATGAGGTGGTCGACGCCGACGATAATCCAACGGTTCCCACAGACCGTACAGGGAAGCGGGCCGTAAAGGTAGACGCCAACGCGATCGATAGGATGTGCTGGGAAATGGAGTGGTTGTAAGGGGCCGGTAACACGGGGTGAGGATACTTTCCGGCGCTGACAGGCGATGCAAGAACGGACATATTTTCGAACATAAACGTGCATGCCATGCCAATAGTAACGCTGGGAAATTCTTTAAAATGTCTTCAGTACACCAGTGTGCGCACACTGAGGGTCAGCGGGGTAAGAGGCGCAAATTTCAGATCGTAAATGGCCAGGGAATCGCGAGAAGGCGCAACGTTTTGTAATGAAGACACGGCGTCTATGAGGGACGCGAGCCACGGGTCTTTCCGCTGCTGCGCTGGCATATCAGAGTTGGTGAGATAAGAAAATACGGGAAAAACTCTTGAAGGGGAAGAGCCCACCGAGCGAGGTGACCGGATGGATCTCTAATGGACGATAACCAGCAGAGCGCATGGTGGTTCCTGACGACGTCAAGCCGGCGGCCGTGTAGACAGGGTCGGAATTTTGTTCGCGCCCATAAATAGCTAAACATTCCTTCTCTGTAACTGAGTAGTTGGATTCAGCTTTGGTAAGCACGCGACTCGCATACGCGACGACGTATTCTTCAAAACGATCTTTTCGCTGGGCCAAGACAGCTCCGAGCCCAACGCCATTTGCATCCGTGTGGACCTCGGTAGGCGCTGTGGGGTCCAAGTGACGGAGCATTGGCGGCAAAGTCAAAAGATGGCGCATGGTAGTGAACGCTTCGTCGCACTCGGCCGACCAGCCAGATATGTTATTGTTCCCGCCAAGTAGGTTTGTCAGTGGCGCAGTGATGGACGCAAAATTGTGTACGAAGCGCCAGAAATAGGAACACTGACCTATGAAGCTGCGAAGTTGCTTGCGCGAAACCGGTTTAGGAAATTGCGCCACAGCACGAAGCTTGGGCGGGTCAGGGAGAATGCCTTCTTTGGAGACGATGTGCCCCAACATGGTCAACTGCCGAGCTCCGAAGTGGCACTCCCTGAGATCCATCTGCAGTCCGGCGTCGTTGAGGCAAGTCAGAACCTGCTGCAGGCGCGTGAGGTGCGTAGAGAAATCTGCCGAAAAGACAACGATACCGTCCAAGTAACAGAGGCACGTGCGCCATTTCAGCTTGCGTAAGACGTTATCCATCATTCTTTCGAACGTGGCTGGCGCGTTGCCCAGGCCAACTGGCATAACTGTGAACTCGTAAAGGCCATCAGGAGTAACGAATGCGGTCTTCTCACGGTAAGGGGCAGCCATCGGGACCTGCCAGGAGCCCGAATGCAAGTCAACTGAGGAGAAGTATTCTACGCCTTGGAGACATTTAAGAGCGTCGTCGATGCGGGGAAAGGATAATTGTCTTTGTTGGTAAATTTGTTGAGTCGCCGGTAATCGACACAAAATCTGATAGAACCATCTTTCTTTTTGGCCAGCACCACTAGAGAAAACCAAGCGCTGTGAGAGGATCTAATGATGATGCCACGGTGCAGCATGTCCTCAACGTGCTCACTTGTCACTTGACGCTCAGCCGCAGACACGCGATAGGGGCGCTGGCGCAAAAAGCAGGTGGGAGCCGGTCTCAATGCGATGAGCCACGGCCGATGTACGGCCTAAAGGTTGATGGGCGGCATCGAAACCGGAGCGGAATGTGTGGAGAAGGGCTGAGAGCTGTGCACGGTAGGTGAACGGAAGACTATCGTCGATGGCGGGTTGGAAAAGTTCGACAGGCTCAGGTTCAGCAGCGGGCTCGGAATACATCGCGTTTACTGAGAGACTGCTGGCTACCACGTGGACATTAAGGTCAGAGAGAAGGCAAACAGGTCGAATGCACCAGAAGGTAGCGGTAGGTTCTTGCGGCGTACAAAGAAAGCAGATGGCGTAAATAAAACGGTGTCATCCGACGCGGCACTGCACGACAGTGAAACGAGGGCAGCTCCTGCCGGCGCAACTTCGACATCTGCAACGATGGTGACCTTCAGTGGCCAGGGGACAGAGGTTTCAGTAGTAAGCTCGTCGGAAAAAGCAGAAAATTCAAATTCGGCGCGGGCGCAATCGATAACGGCGTTGTTGTGTGATAGGAAGTCCCACCCGGGTATTATATCATGTGAGCATGAGGACAGCACCAAGAATTCGACAGGATACAATATATCGTCTATGATGACCCGCGCTGTGCAACAGGCCAGAGGGGCGATGTGCTGTTCACTTGCGGTGCGGAGTGAGAGAACCGTAAATGATGTCGTGACTTTGCGCAAACGGCGGCAGAGATTTTCGCGAATCACTGATACCGATGCATCCGTGTCGATAAGCGCTTGTACCGGCAGTCCCTCGACGATGACCTGAAGAACGTTGCGTGGGTAATACGAAAGCCTTGAGCTATTCGAACAGTGCGCAGGTCTTGCCTCCGGAACTGTGGAACTTAGTTTCTCGCTTCAACGGAAGGAGGGCGACGGCGCATTAGTGACAGTGAGCGGCGACGTGGTGATGGAGAACTTCGGGACTCGTAAGGACGAAGGTCTTTTGAGTAGCGTCCACAGGCGAGGTCGGAGGAGCCGAATGAAGCAGCTGAGATGGATGCATAGTGGTTGAGATGGCTGACGAGGCCACCATGCGACGGCTACAGTGGCGGGCGACATGTCCCGGGTACCCACAGGAGTTGCAGATGGGACGGTTATCCGATGTGCGCCATGGGGTGTACAGCCGCTGCGGCGACGGCGGAGAAACCGGTGCTGGTCGGAAAGACTGGGCCGGGTCCAGGACGGCATTACGAGGTGGAATATTCATGGGCACGGAGCGCGCCGCCACTTCTGCGTGGGCCATCCGTGAGAGTATCGGAGGTTGTTAGTGATACTGAGCCTCGGCATAGATGATGGAGCGACCGAAGTTGCTTGATGCGCAGTAGTAAGAGCCTCGGCATCTTTTTGGCGGATGAACTCCTGTACTGGCGCCACCACAGGAGATGCAGCGTCGTGACTGAAGGCCACAAACGAGAGCTGACGCGCGACTTCCTCCCGAACAAACTGCTTGATCTGCGCTGACAGTTGCGCCTGGTCGGTGTCAGACGTGAGGGAAGCAAGGGACTCCTGCTGCGAGAGCGGAGAACGGGTGAGGATGCCTCGCTTCCGAAGTTCGTCGTAGTGCTGACAATGGGTAATGACGTCGGCGACTGTGATGGGATTGCGTGCTAGAGGCATCTGAAACCCGTCGTAGTTTATGCCTTTCATGATGCTCTCAATCTTGGCGCTCTCAGACGTAGAGGCATCCACTTGTGTACAAAAGTTTACGACGTCTTCGATGTAGCTGGTGAAATTTCACCAAGCAGCTGAGCCCTATTTCGCAGGCGTTGTTCCGCGCGCAGCTTGCGCACCGCAGGCCTGCCGAATACGTAGCAAAAATGGGTTTTGAAGGCTGACCACGTGGTGATATCGGCTTCGCGGTTCCGGAACCATAGATTCGCGACGTCCGAAAGGTAGAATACGACGTTATTTAGCTTGAGGGCATCATCCCATTTGTTATGGGTGCTCAACCGTTCGTAGGATGCCAACCAGTCTTCGACGTCATGATCGCCGGTGCCACTGAAGACATCCGGATCGCGCTGGCGGAGCGCTCTAGCGCAGAGAAAGGTGGGGTGGTGGGGCAAGACTGGACGGCTGCGAATGTCCAGGGCGTCAGAAGACCGCAACCACCACCAAATAAAAGGGGGTTTCACGGCGAGCGATACAAATTGGGAGAGGAATACGGCGGGTAGCGCAGATGATGGCCAGTTCACAGGAACCGATCTCGTGCACTGCGGCGGCTCTTCGTCTTTCACTGGCGCTTCGTGGCCAGCTCACAGGAACCGATCTCGTGCAGCGCGGCGGCTCTTTGTCTTTCACTGGCGCTTCGTCTTCGTCGGCGAGTCGTCAGTGATCCGCCCTGGCGGTAACAGGCGCGGCCCATGTGGTTCGCTACACGGGTAACACATTTTCATAGGATACCTTTGCCGCAGAAAAAAGCTGTCTGGTAAAATCGCGAATGTATCATTCCCTTTGCCCACAAGAAATATCTTTATAAATAAGAATATCCTTTCAATCTTCGCACTATACATTTACTGGCTTCTATTATGCTATAAATACTCTTGACGACAACGTCGTATTCCCTTCATTGTACTTGGACAAGTGAGATAAAACAGCAACTGCTCTGACACCAGACACAAAAAAACTTGGATCACTGCTACACCAAGAACTTACTCTTTGAACCAGTCTTTACGTTGCAACCTTCCCGTCTTGCTAAAAAATTAGGCCATAACCATTTTGATACTACCATCAATTGAAAACAGGTAATCTGTGACTACTGCCGTGACAATTTCTGTCTTTGAAAGAAGCAGACATATGAATTTCCTTCTGCAATGTTTCCGATATCAATACAATATATTATACTTAGTTTGTGATATCTATACTACATATTTTAGTTATTTGCAAACATTTGCTTTAAATTCATGCGTGTATTGCGATTTCTTGCATGTGTGTTCGCGCTTCGCGTAAGTGTGAATCTGTATGGCCTACCCATCACATGTTGAATTCGTGTGAATGATGTTATCCTCGCCTTCCTTCTGTACTGCCACTACCTCAAGAAGTCGCGACCTTCAGTGTAGCTATTACCATAGCTTGTATTTCCGACTCCTCCTTTGTAAGATAGGAAAATAACCTGGAACTTCAACTCGACTTTCGTTCTCGCGAGACCATAGAATTGCCTGCTCTCAAACGGTGACGCGAATGAGATCTGCAAAATTCCACAAAATGGTGCAAGGATACTGCTTGCAGTAAATTACTAAACTCTTGATATGACCACAACTTTTTTACTTTTTCTTGGAGAGTGCCAGTTACGATATCTTAGATTAAAAGCCTAACTTTATCTCCCCTACATTCAATACACTTCAGGCTAGTCGGATGCGATTCTATGCTCTGCATATAAAAACACATCAAGCAGATCGTATGTAATTGAGTCGATGCCGTACTGCGTAAAATGCATAAAACTGCATTGCATAAAATATGACAGAAATGTAACAAAAGATGCTGAGAAATCTATGTCCCATAGGTTAATACTAGTAGGCGCTTTCTGATACGGGCAGACTGCTATGAAACCACCAAAATTATTATGTAATTTTGTGAAAATTTAAGAGCTGCGAATAATTGCTTCTTGTTCCTAATATTTCAAAATTTATTTTGTTATACCGAGTTCAGTTTATACACCAAAATCCGCGAAATTATATATTGAGGAGAGGATTAGTATTTTTTTTGCATTTTTCTATGCGATGCCATTGAGTATTCTTTTCATGTGCGATAGTGACTGCTCCTTTCAACTGAATAATTTTTCGTCGCACAGGCCACGAGCGCTTTTTTTCCTGGAGTTTATCAGAATGCGCCCTTTAGGGCTTGGATTGGACCAGGGTCTTCCCGCTCGGCAACCGAGCTTTCTAACCCCGAAAACACCCATACGAAACCGTGTGAAAAATACTCAAGCGTGCTGAGATGAAAGAACAGCAAGGCAAGAGAGTCGCAAAGGAAGGTAGCGGCAGCTCCTGTTAACAATATTTACCCATCTTTTGGCAGAACATCAGTGAAAATGCTTTAACCCGAACAGATCGCAAACGCGCAGAGTGGGTGTCGCAACTAACGCGGATTAATGACATCCTCGTCGAAATTAAGAGGGAGAAATGGGCTTGGGCTGTTCATGTAACGTGACGGCAAGATTATCGCCGGTCCTTAAGAGTAACGTAGTAAATTCCAAGAGAAAGCGATAGTTGCAGGGTTGTCGAAAAAGATAGGTGGGCAGATGAGATAAGAAGTTCTCGGGTATACGTTGGGTGCAGCTGGTAGAGAACAGGGATAATTGGAGCGACATGGTCGAGGCTTTTGTCCTGCTGTCGGTGTAGTCAGGCTCGTAATGATGACGATGATTAGCTACAGGATTTGAAAACAGATTGAAAGAAAAAGCCCGCAAGTGTGGAATGGTTTTTATAACCTCGACCTGTGTACCCTGTAAACGCGAAGCTGGCAGCCGCCTTGTGTCCTGCAGCTGTGCCGAAGCGAGACATCCGCTGCACAAATATTATCAGGTGACATTCTGTTCAGAACAAGAACACCACATAATGTAGGAGGCCGAATTGCAGCCCACGTCCTTGTTCTCAACAAATCCCTGCTTCAACAAAACTGAGCTTCAGGTAGATTCGGTGTTGACATGCAACAAAATTCGAAATCAAACACATTCAGTTGAACAGCACCTCAGAAAGTTTTGAAATCACATAAAAAGTGTTCAGTGTCAGGACTAAACATTCCATTTAAGGTAAAACTGCAGTGATAAAACGCCGCAGAACATTTAGTGTGCGGGCTTTCGCCGCTTTCTTTTTCGACCTGAAGCAAGTACGCGGTCATTTCTGGCTACAGATTGTAAGCCGACTCCAGCGCAACACGAACTGCAAATACGTTTGAACAAATGCAGAAAATGTCCTCTCCAGCTGCATATTTCTCGTCCAGAGCAACCTCTTGGCAGTAATATTGTCACGAGTATTACACGGCACACCGTTAGATACACAAGAACTGTTCCAGTCTGCCAAGCGGTCACCAGCAAGCAGGCGAAACAGGCGAAACACTTCTTCTTCCTCGTCACAAGCGAGATGGTGGAGCACTTCTTCTTCGTCCACTTCTAAGCTGTATCAATATTATCAGAATAACATAACATACCAACACTTTTTTGAAGCGCTATGCGGAGTGGTGCGCAAAGTACTTGACAGTAATATTCAACAGATCTTTGCATGACGGATCTTTACCGGATGACTGGAGGACAGCCGCGGTTAAACCTCTGCACAAAACCGGAAAAAAATGCACATCGAGAATTACCGACCCATATCTCTAACTTCCACATCATGTAAAATTTTAGAACATATAATTCATAAACATATATTAGGTTTCTTGGAACAGCACAAAGTACTTACCGATTTTCAGCATGGTTTCAGGCGTGGGTTTTCCACAAGTACACAGTTAGTTGAAACTGTGCATGACTTTGCTCAGTCAATTAACCAGGGAAAACAAACAGACGCAATATTCATGGATTTCCGTAAAGCATTCGATAAGGTGTCACATAACAAACTAATTCATAAATTAAGTTATTACATTAAAAATGACAGGATACTTGCATGGATTAAAGCTTATCTCTCCAACAGATGTCAGTTCGTCACTCTGAACAATATTTCTTCTAGCAGTGTCCGGGTTATGTCTGGCGTCCCCCAGGGATCTGTTTTGGGACCACTCTTATTTCTTTTGTTTATTAATGACATTGTGGCAGATCTTTCAGTTCGCGTCAGGCTGTACGCGGATGACTGTATCCTGTATCAAGTGGTGTCTTCAGTTGACGACCAGGTGCGTCTAAATAATGACCTAGCGAAAGTGGTTGCGTGGTGCAACAAATGGCAGATGTGCATTAATTTTGAAAAAACCGTGTTCATGAAAATTACAAACAAGAAAATGCCTCTTCATTATGTGTACGATACTAACAGCATATCATTATTAGAAGTGACTGAGTATAAATATTTGTGCCTATGGATTACTAAACACCTTTCGTGGTCAAAACACATAGACGCTTCAGTAGCAAACTCAATGCGGAAGCTATTTTTCTTGAGGCGCTCCCTAAAGTCATCCCCATCTAGTGTTCGTCTATTGGCCTACAATTCTCTCATCCGTCCATTACCAGAATATGCCGTAATCATTTGGGACCCTTTCACGTTAACAAACATTCAGAAATTAGAGCGAATACAGCATAAAGTGGCTAGATTTGTTTTTAACTCATATGGCCGTGCATCTATAAGTGAGCTCGTGAGGCGAATGGGTTACCCCCCGTCACTGAGCGCAATCGTGTTTGTCGATTAAAGTTTTTTTCCAGCTTATAAAAGGACATTATAAAGTTGGTACCTCTAATTATTTTTCTTCTTCCTCAGGTTATAACACGAGACAAAGGCATGCACTAACAATCACCCCTTTGAACGCGCGAAATAACTGCTTTAAATATTCTTTTTTTCCGAGGACAATTACTGATTGGAATAAACTTAATACCGAGACTGTTAATCAAAATTCTTTACTTCTGTTTGAAAAGTGCCTGTAAATGTTGTGAATTTGTGTGTGTTTATATGCTTGTATTTTGTTTTGTCCCACCCTGCTATGATCTGTACAAGATCGCAGAATCTATAAATAAATAAATAAAAAAAGAATGACGTTAGTGCTTTCCAAATCCACTATTGCAGGCACAATGGTTTCTAGCGCGGCAGCCTTTGTGTCTCCCGAAAACACCATTTTTCTTGCACAACTGGAGTTACTTACGCACGTAGATTTTTATTCTTAAGTGAGAACAACCGCGGCGAATAACCCTTTCTCTCGGTTTTATTGCTGTGCGCCCGTTTTATTTCACTTGGTTTGTGTAACTGACCATAGATAAGAATTCATATTCTGAAAAAAAAAAATTCTGCTTTCGAGAGACAGAAAGCCTGCCGCGCTAGAAACCATTGTGCCTGCAAGACAATCTTCATGCCGGTATTTTTAGTCTCAAGAGGCTGCAATGCACGAGAAATATGCCGCTGAACAAAATGTGCAGATCTTCATGCCATTGTTACTCCTCGACCAAACCTAGAGTTTCATTTTTGTGAGAAAGAGTAGGAGGAATGCACAATAGGAGATGAACTGAGCAGACGCTGCGGAGATGCAGTTCACAGCATTGTTGCATTAGCTATTTAATTCTTCGGGTAACAATTGCATTGAGTTAAACATTTTCAGTGTCATTTTTTTTCCAAAGCCTAAGTCTTTTGCCTATAAAAGAGATCTCCGCCGCTGGCTATAAATAAGCCATTGCAGTCCAAGTCAAATTACAAGTGTGGCCATGGAGATCTGCAAAGCGCTTCTCTTTCTTGCTCTGGTAGCTCTCGGCAGTGCCGCGTTGCCCCCTAAGAGCACAGGTAAGTTTTTGTTATACATCGTACGCAGCGAGGTTTATAATAATTATTATCTGATATACCTCCCGAGAGGAAACCAAAAATGTTGTGTGAAAACTTTATGCGGGATTTAAGAAAGACCTGCATTGGAGCCGTCTAAGGTTGCACTCCTCGGTTTTGTCGACACCCTTGGCGAGTCCCGGGAGTACCCTCCTGCAGAGGCGTAAATGGTTTATGATATCTGTGTAAGAGATTAGCTGAACCGGTACGATTGCCGCCACAGAACCGAGGGATTGAGAGGAAACCGGGAGAAGGAACGCTCGGGAAGCCGCCTGAGTAGCCTCGTTCCTCTCAACCCCCGGTGACTGGGCACCGATACTATCTGTTTTTTACGCATAGCCGAATTCGAATTGCTGTCAAATGCCGATAGTATTCTGCGGGCGCGTGGCACTATCCTACCCCGCACGTAATTTCGGCAGGCCTGCTGCGAGTCCTACATTATGTACGATGTATGTAGGCCTTCATATTGAAAAGGCACCGACGAAACTAAATGTAGCGCTACGGCCTATCCGGTTTTTATATTGTCGAGAACAATATGGCCCTGGGATATCCAAAACAGTTATCTTAGGCAAAGCGGTTGGGAGACAGACGACCGGATCAATTGCATGTGCAATACAAGTGAACTAATCTTATCAGCCGGCCTGTTGATTGCGAAAATGGCAAAGGAACTGACGTATACACACTGGCGGCACAAATCTAGACAAAAACTATGTCTCTGTTATATACTGTTTAAAAGAGGTCGTACACTTGTCCAACTGCGGCACCACCTTTATGTCCGTCATGAGCAGAATTGGTACATTTTCTTTTGCAAAAAGAAGCAGGAAATTGTTTTCGGCAATACGTCAATAGATTACAGTTTAAAAAGATGATCCACAATTTCAATCTATATTACATAATTTATAAATTTGTAACCCTGAGAGCGCAATTTCAGGATAATGTACTTCTCGCTCCAAAAAAAAAAAGAAAATGATATCTTGGGTGCAACCGACACATCATCAATTAATTGTAACATGAGAAACTTTGAAGCTGTGTCGAGAAGTGGCCTATACTCTACGAGTACTCTGCGGCATGTGTGTTCTCTGCAGATTTTTTTCAGGCTTCGTTCGTTTCTGTGCATCCTTGCGCGGACATTGTGGTTTTATTGCCTTGCGCGTTTTCTTGCTGTGTCCCTACACGTGCTCCACGTATTCAACAAACCTCGTTTTTGCGGCTGTCAACCTTAAGCTACGAACAACGTTCGAGAGGCCTTTCAAAACGTTTTACATAGTCATTCATCCGCTCGTCTAGGAAAACGGCAATCGTTCTACGATGCGCAAGGACCAGTGTGCGTTCAGTAGGTGGTCCTATTAAGCGCAAATGCGTCCCAACCTACACGGAGGCAAGTGAGGCGCCATTCCTCTCGCCTCGTTGAAGATGGAGATGTAATCGCCGTCAAGTGCCCGGTAATGAACTCCACTGAAAAATGGCGAATACGTATCTTTGCGTTTTGCTGGGTAGCTAAATTCACACCAGCAGTGCTTAGACGAATTGGAGGCGTGCAACATTAAAACCTGGCATTTTAAACAGACGAAAACATCAAACTTAATAGAACAGGGCGCTAGCGGGGGGTCTCACGGTAAGATTCGTTCCGAACATGAGCAGGACGATACCTCTTGACTTTCGACTGTATTACCCGCGAACTCTTTCAGTGCACTGCGCGTAGTGACTACAATATACTACTGATTCCCATATCTGCCTCTTGACGTTCAGCAACAAGGGCGACACATGAAACCTTCCTCATGTTAACAGGGCAGAACGTAGATGGGACACGAGTAGAGAAGCGCACTCAACGAGCTCTTTGTGTGTGCTCCTCTTCTTGTGTTGCGTCTACGTTCTGCGCTGTTAATATCAGGATATAAAACCAACAAGCCCAAGCTGCTGTTGTGGTCACACACTTTAAACGAGTGGAGCGGGAAAGCCTCTGCCAGCTCCGCTGGCGCAGGGCATAAAAGTCGGTGAGCTCCACATTCGGTTCAGCAGCGTTGTACCCCTCCATGTTTTTTGAGTAGTTAGGATTGCTTGTAATGGCGCATTCATTTTCTCTCCATGCTCACGAATGCCGACGAGTAGTATTCAGCGCGTATTGCCACGCCGTAGCGAATCGACAAAACGTCCTATTCAGAATCAGCCTTCGAAGCTATTGAAGCCACGCGAAGAAAAAAAGA
Source organism: Amblyomma mixtum (assembly GCF_055824585.1). Classification (NCBI taxonomy): domain Eukaryota; kingdom Metazoa; phylum Arthropoda; class Arachnida; order Ixodida; family Ixodidae; genus Amblyomma; species Amblyomma mixtum. The sequence goes on along the minus strand of NC_143020.1, from coordinate 30,955,213 downwards.
ATAATGCAATTACCATGCCACAATCTCGCCTATAATTGGTCGAGTTTCCGTATTTACGTAGCTAGACACCTTTAGAAATACCCCTATTACGGTCAAGCAGTGCTCAATGGTGTGCTTTTACCGCAATATAATGCTTAGTTTTGATTCAACTTCCTATATAATTGCGAAAACAACACTACGCCAGGTCTAACCGCTAGTCGCGTCGTCCGTGGCCCGTGGACGCCCCTGCTTTCAAAAACAAATTGGCCAACATGGGTGCCACATTCTCGAACGTTTGCAGTGATAGAAACCGCCACTGGCCAGTGCAGTGGTGTATCATTTAACCGCTCCGCCACTGGGATGGTAGTGGGATATGAGGACTCGCCACATCTATGAATGTTGAGTAGAGAATGAGCAATTCTGCATTTATGGACATTAACCCACTACAGCTACCTCGTCATACGCTTAAGGCGAAGCTTAAGTGTCCTTTGAAACTCAAGAATGAACACCTGCTTTCGCACATCTACTCGGTTTAACTACGTTAATCCCCTACCAATTTTTGTTCATATTTTCAAGGAAACATGCTTTCAATAAAATTATCAAATGTGCGCACTATTCGGTGACAGTTACACTGTTCGCATGAACCCGACAAAAACCGGGTAGAGTCAGCGTCGGGTTAGATGACTCGCCCCTGATTCGCCTTGCATTGTGTCTACATGAACTCTGTTCATGCGCGTAAGTATCGGAGCGGCGCCTAGCGTCGAGGATTTTAGAAAGGCGGGTGAATCGAGATAACCTACCTCTTGCAGGCGTCTTAACTCGACCCGCTCTGCAGATTATTTTACGCGACCCGACAGCGTTTACATGAACCCTACAACTGGTTTTTTACCCGACAAGCTAACTCGGCTCGACTCTATCGAGTTGATGTAAAGAGGCTAAGTGTTACTTGCTGGCTGCTATCGGAGTAAAATCGACACGCCTCTTGTATAGAGGATAAACAGGTGCAGCAGGTTGAGAGAGACGCTGAGAATTTTAAAAGGTCAATTTACAAGTTCAGAGAGTTTATTCTCGTGCCTCCAACATATGATCCTCAACGAAATACATTAGGTTTAGGTTTATGGTGTTTTAACACCCCAAAGCGACTCAGGCTATAAGGGACGCGGTAGTGAAGATGCGCCGGAAGTTTCAACCACCTGGGGTTCTCTAACGTACACTGACGTCGCGCAGTACAATGGCGCCTAATATTTTGCCTCCATCGAAATTGGACCGCCCTGTCCGGAATTGAACTCGCGTCCTTTTGGTCTGCAGCCGAGTGCCATAACCAGTGAGCCACCGCGTTGGGACTCAACGAAATAAATGATAGGCAAGAAAACACCTTCATCATAATACAATTCGTTTAGTTTTCAGTTTGGAAGCCTTTTATGAACACCAGAACAAAAAAAAAACTGCTCCGAATATTTAATATGAAATAAAAGCAGTCCCAATCGTTTCAGAGAAGTAGGTTCTCGTAAAATATTTGTCGTATAGATGATTTCGATGGAACATAACAGACTTCAGAGTGGTCTGTGTTTACAAGTGGATCTTCCAAAAAAGTGGTACGTCCCATTTTTATGGCAATATGCTAACCAACCTATTCTCCAAGGAGTTTCGGTCTTGCATCAGGGAATGATCCAGCAATGGGCATACTGCGCCAGAAAATACTGCCCAATTATTCGGAGTAGAATAACTTATTTCAGATGTACAGGCTTTTCTTGATCTTACACACTGTGACCTCCTCCAAGAATTACGGTACCATAGGTATTAGAGTTCCGCCGTACGTCTCAAGTAGTAGATACCATAATGGCAACTTAGATTTCATGCCGACCTTTGCATAAAGCAGTGTCACATGGAGACTAATGCTGGTGGACATGACATTTCTACTCAAAATCCTGCCCTCGTGTGATAATCGTCGCCTCAACGCGGGCAAAATGGTGAAGTAGCAATGCTTTGACCAAGAATGCTTGAATGGCTTTCGACGTGGGTAGCATAATTACTATTTAAGAAAAACCTTGAAGTTTTATTTTTTTCGAAAAGTAAGTTATCTCGCGATAACTTCCTGCGAAAAATATACTGCCATTTTGTGATATGGCACATTTCAGATACGAATAATCAGTGAGCACCACTCGCTCCGAGGCTCACTTTTTTAGGGATGTATTACTACAGACTGTAATACAGAAATCCGTCGCGAAAAATTCAGCCTATGGCTGCCTATTCACAACGTCTTTTGTTTGATCAGGCGACAGATGCTTATAGGTAAGGTTCATTGCAATCACCACCAGAGGCGAAATGTGCGTTGTCGCAAGACAAACGATAAAAAGACAAGTAGTTTACGCCCCAAAACGCCCGCCCGTTATCAAGCTGTCATCATGCTCATGGATGAACGCCTGCCTGGTGCGTGGGATTTCCAACACAAAGGATAATATTACAACAATTGCTTCTGCTCTTTTTCGTTACAGCTCCTTTTCTGTGGCACTTGTTATCAAGAAAACTGATCGATAAACAGTGGTCCGAGTCCTCGTAATCAGCGACGTCAATTTCCGTTCCTGAAGAGAGGGTTGCTCAAAAACATTCCACTGACAAAGGCTTTTTCGTCGCTTCTATCTCTCTGACATGAACTTCAATGAAACGGATCCTATAAAGCATAGGTTACAGAATTAAATACTTTGTTTTCAAATTCCCAGTTGGCAGCGTAGAATTAGGAGCGGTTATGTATTACATTCAAGGAATTTCGTGCGTTGAATGACCTCAACCACAATAATCATATGATCAAAGAGATCGCATTAACTTCAATTGCAAACTTAAGCAACACAAAAACTGTTCTCAAAATTTGGTCCCATAAAATTACCTTGCGTCTAGTGCGATTACAAAAGTTTCATTCTCAGCATTTAAAAAAAAAAGCTTGTTGTAATTGCTCAGTTAGTACTAATATATCCTTAGGCTAGAAAATAAAATTTTTTGCTTCAAAGTACCCACCTGACAGCGCAGAGTCAGAAGCGAATATGTACAACATTCAGCGATTTCGAGGGCTAAGTGAACCCAGCCAGGATAACTCTATAATCATAGCGAACGCATTTACCTCATATATTACTTAAGCAAGAACTGTTGTCAGAACTTGGTGCCATTAAATTTTCTTGCGACTAATGCTATAAGAAAAGTTACGTTTTCAGCCTTTCAAGAACGCTGGCTGCATTGTTTCTTGTATTTTCTGAGTTTTTAATTCTAAAATTGTGTCCTATTACTGTACGCTTTTGTTGAAATGTCCAACACACTATTTTTTATGACAAAATATGATTGGAACAAATTACGTTCAACTCGGATGCAGGTGCCGTTCACGGGTGCTAACAGGTGAAGGAAACACTCGTCGTAGCAACCCGCCGCGGTGACTAAGTGGTTACGGCGCTCGGCTGCTGGCCCGAAAGACGCGGGTTCGATCCCGGCCGCGGCGGCTGAGTTTCGATGGAGGCGAAATTCTAGAGGCCCGGGTACTGTGCGATGTCAGTGCACGGTAGTGAACCCCAGGTGGTCGAAATTTCCGGAGCCCTTCACTACGGCGTCCCTCATAGCCTGGGTCACTATGGGAAGTTAAACCCAATAAACCAAACTCGTCGTAGCTAGCGGAACAGTTTGCCTATATATTTGTAGGCTTCGCTGCCGCTGAAGAGGATTGTGTTTGACGATGACACTTTTGAAGTGGTATTAGGGAGAGAGAGAGAGGAGACGGTATCGTAAATTGAGGCAGATCTGATGGCCAAAATCAAATGTCAAAGTGAGAGAAGGTACTTGTTGTTACTTCTCCTGAAGGTGTTCTATAGACGGTCGATGCTCTGCAAATGAAAGTTTTCCACGCATTTGAGTAGGGAGCAGTGAGTGCCGGAGAGTGTCGTAACTTACTGCACTATGGAGGGTTGTTGAGGATTGTTTTCCTTATAGGGGATATTCAAAATTCCGCAAGTGCGCTTTTCCACTTAACAATGTTGCCCAAAACGAGATGGCTGACCATGCGTTTCCAGCTGAAACAAAGCAAGAAAGACTAGTTTTTGTTTGATTCTTCCAAAATACGTTTCTTACATTCCATCCACACCTTTAGCGCCTGTCCTGTAGCCCACGTAGTTTCTTTATAGCGAAGTCGGCCATCTTATTTATGGTAACATAGTTATGTGGGAAAGCGCACTTGCGGAATTTCGAATATCCCCTATTGCGACGGAGTGACGTTAGTAAAAACTAGGTAACCAAGTCCGCTATATTATGCTCCGCAAACGGCGTCGATCGCATGCGAGATGTTCGAGAAAATAAAGCTTGTCTACGAGAAAAATAACCGTGCGGATAGCATACGGCAGGTACTTACAGGTTAGGAAGATTAGATTACTAATATCCACATCTAATAAAGTACAAAAGGTAAATTATTCTATGTTTTCACTATAGCAAGAGAGACCAGCAGTGTAAGGAAAACGCTTGAAATTATGTGAGGAAACAAAAGTGAGACACGGAAAGGAAAATAATCAGCTCAATATTATCAGGTCTTCAGAAGGGAATAAATGCGAGATAATGTTATTCTTACTAAAATAAACAAGATACAATAAACAGAGGTAAGGCTTGTAATGAGGACCAAATTTGATCAATGGTCCCTTAGGCTAGCAGATTTTACTGCAAGCAACGGTAACAGGGAGAATGTGCAGTCGAACAATTAGGTTGGCAGAAAAAGGCAAAATGGCGAGGATAACGTGGCTGCAACTGGGGCCGAACAAGGTCATTTGGAGATTTAAGGGAGCGACTTTTGTAGTGCGATGGACTCAACTGATATCATTTTTATGACGAAAGGACATCTGTGGCCACAGAGCGCCATGGCACGAAGTGTACTTGCCCCCTGAAGGTGGTGTGAGACTGATTTCCCAATCATTTCATCTTAAACAGGACAAGCGCTAGTCTAGGAGAAAGCTTGTGCCCATTTCATCAACTGTGGGTTGCCCAGCGACTGTCTGTAGACATCCCGTCATGAGAGGCGGACGATCAAACTACTGGGTTACCACTTCAGTTGGAAATAACTGAGCTGAAAGTTTGGCTATCTGGGGATATAAACACATAAATGAGAAGTTAACAATTTCCTCGAGCGGCTTGCACGCTACACATCTTGTTTATTCCCTCTAGGCAGCAAATCATTACAAGGTGATCTCAGCTTCTTTGCTGAAGGCACTGGTGCGACAGCTGTACGGCGCCGAAAATGAGTTTCCCAGGTTATAAAAATAATTCTTGCATTCATCAGTGTCCAGCGACTGGCAGGCCACATGAAGATCAAAATCATAACTTTCTTACGAAGACTTTGCAAAGTTCGTAAGTGTCAAAATGTCCTCCGCTAAATAAAAATCCACATTTCTGAGCAATGAAAAAAAAATTCGAGCTGTAAAGTACTACCACGTTTTTTTTTTGTTCTCAAAAACTATGCCTGTCGATGGTTTTTATCAGCAAGTTTATAAAAGTGAAATCATGTAGTGTAAGGGGAAACCAGAGAAGCTTAGGCAAGGCACTGCGTGTGCAAAAAACGTCGAGAATATTCATTTCATCTCGCCTATATGAACCGTCTTGTTCGGCTATGCTTTCCGGTTATGCCTACCTCTCAGCTTTGGGTTTATCTGCACTGTTAAAACGTTGGGGATAAATACGACATGCGTTGGAGATTCTGATGTTTTCCTTATCCTATCTCAAAAGGCCAGGCTTTAACGTTTTTGAAATTATAGAAGGGCGCTGAAGAGAATGCTCTTTAATTTCACGGCGTGAAAATTGATTTCAGAATCGTCCCATCACTGAACAAAATGTTTGGTGTAAATTGAATTCAAATAAATAGCAGTGCTTTTTCGTTTTTTTCCTTGTTTTGTTTGGAATGATCCATTTGCGGGGAACGTCGTAGCTTGGTGATTAGAATGCGGCACTTTGTCCATAGAGGCAAATCTCTGTTGCTTCTCACAGTTAACTAAAACAGCCTCGACAGCACAAAAATCTCGTTCTTCACAATAATTTCAAGGTTTTATAAAATTATTTACGTCTGGAGATATCGCGGGTCGAGGCAAGCTTTTGATAATCGCCATCAATGCGTGCTCTATTCATTAATTTAGCAACCGACTCACAGTGCATGCTGCTAAATTTTCCTTTTTAAATCCCTGCACTGCATCTTCCTCTCATCTTCCCCGTGCTAACCTTAATCTCCATAACAATTTTTTGCAAAGATTTTTAGCATTGACAACGAAAGGGTATGATTTAAGTGTTTCTCGCCACTTAAGGACTCATAATAACCTTTCTTGAGTATTTGCAAGTACATGGTCTCCATTGCGCAAAATAAATCCAGCCAATGACTGGTTTCTCTCAAAAGCATAATGTTAACTTCTTCGCGTTAACTAATACCTGATAAGTAACTTTTAACTGATACAGCAATTAAAGATCTGTAGCTGGTTGTTAGTAACAGTCGTATCAGTTTTTATAATTTCTAAAACGCAAATATCCTCTGCACTGTGGCTCGGCATAATTTGGCTATTTCGACCGGTTACGTGTACAGAAGCGGTTTTTTTGCCGGCATTGTTTTCGGACGCTCGTCTATTTGGCATGGCGCAACAAGAATTTGTCGGGCCACATCGCCCAGAACAACTGCATTTATGAAATTCTAAAAACTGATATAGAAGTCAATAAGCATCAAGTACAGATCTTACATGGCGACCACCACTTGCCTAAGGGTGATAGCTAAAAAAAAGTTATCGGAAATTACTTAACCGCCAAGTAGTCAACTTCTTTGTCCTATTTTCTTATGTCCACCGAAGCTAGTGTTATTCTGCCCCTCAGGGATGAGTGTACTGTGAACGGCACGCCTACATGCCATCCAAAGGAAACGCTACGGAAATAGCTTGGAGCCAATGCGCCTAGACTACTCCACAAGAGCCACCTGAAAAACCAGTTACAGAAAAGAAATCATATTCTGGATCTGTAATGGTATTTTGTCGAGAAACCTTGAGAACAGGATGCGTGGTTTCTGTAAATGGAGGGCTCACGTGTTTTTATGGATACAATGTGGCTTTAAACTCATTATTGGCAATCTACCCAATTTATGAAATATAAAGATATTTTCGGGTTCCTGCAATCCACAACTTCGTTATGGCTCTTTATTGTGCCCCGATACATAACTATGATCTTTTAGTGTGGGAGCACTACTTTCCGAGGTCTAACCGGTTCACCGAGTTAATCTGAAGCTTCACCTTGATGATGACCGTGGCGAAACTACAAATAAATATATAAGTACAATGACCCCAACCTGGAGGCGAACGCGAACGCATCAGCTTCGCTGGACGCTGCACGAGAGCACTATGCTTTCGCCCCAGTCGATCGCGTTAAACTGCAACAAATTCTCGCTCTGTGCATTTGCACGTCGCCGTCTTCATGAAGTAATACTGTCGAGCTAATATGCACCCTGTGGCACTGTTCATTTCACATCGTCTTCTTAATCAACTATTACTACTATAGCACATACATATTATTGGTATCAAAGTGGTACTCCCGCTCTGTGCATTTGGCATTGCCGGCTTTGTCGAACTAATGTTGTTGTAAGGCGTGCCGACGAGCCAGAAAAGCAAAACCATGAGGCAGGCATGCTATACACATGCTTTTACACGTTTACTCGGTTTAAGTACGTCAAAACCCTACCACTCTTTACTTTTACCTCTGCAGCGGCTACAAAGTTTGTGAAACAGTGCACTCCAAAAGCACAAGTGGGGCTCTGCAAGGCTAAGCTTCCAAGGTGGTGGTTCAATACGGAATCTGGCAAGTGCGAGACCTTCTACTACGGAGGCTGCGGAGGCAACAAGAACAGATACCTCTCCAAGGAAAAGTGCGAAAAGACATGCGCTCCACCGAAAGGTGAGTTTCTGACCCGTGAATGCTCAGATGTGTAAGGCATGGCGTTAATTTAAATACGTGATAGGTAAGACCACGTTATAGGATGCACTTTAATAGCTTAGGTAATTTTTATATCAAGCAAGGAAGGAAAACTTATAGGCACTAAAGCATGCTTGATGTTTGTGCTGGCTCACTATCTATCACAATTTAGCCTATTTGGTTTTATATGTGCTAAAGAACTGTTCACGAAAAACATTTTTAATTGTGTACTAGCAAATGTTTCATTTGTAAAGCTGCTCAAGCGCAAAAAAATAAAATAACGCAGTATCCCTATCTTCCAAAACTGGACATAGTTGGGCAGTTTTTGCTCACCCTGAAGAAAATTTTTTCTTTTGTTTTCTATCAATTTTGCTGCAACTGACGACATATACTAATTTCCACGCCCTAGAGGCAACGATTCCAGCCTCCCAGATATAATCTCCTCATTTTCAAACCAAGAATTATTCAAATGAAAGGATGGGTACAACTTGCTCTCATTCAGCTTGTTTAAGCGAAATTTCGAAAAAATTCCAAAGCGAAATTTTGTTGTTTAAGATTAATGGCAGCCCTTGTGTCTTTCTCGAACATTAGGAAAACTATGCATAGCAAGTAGTTGCTTACCATCACGCACTTCCTCTGTGCTTTTCACGTGCTCAGCATCAGAAATGAGCGCGGAAGTAGTTGCACGCAAGGCTGGTCAGTGAGCAGGTTATCTGGTGCTTGGAAGTTTGAAATTTCTCGCTACAACATCGGCACGCGTCACAAAAAATGAAGTAGCTCTGCTAATTGAAGAAGACGGGTTACGAAACGTTGAACTTTGAGTTCTAAACTAGATTTCATTGTAGTTGTATTCTCTGAAATCATGAAATACGGGCTGTTTTTTCTCTGGAAACTGGATTTCCACGACTTTAATGGATTCCGGGCCGTGGCCCACCTCAGTCGCCATTGGCGCCGGTTAGGTGCGTGCGCCCGGCCCGTACTCGTGGCTACACTGGACAGGTCTAGCTCGGCCGTTGCATGTGGTGAACAAGAAAAGTCTCGTAAAGTGCGATAAAATTGGCCTACCTGGTTTAAAATAGTATCCACGGAGGCCAGGTGACTTAGCAAATTTTGTCCACCTATATTTCGGACGCTGCAGAGAATCTGTCCGATAGAAAACGCAAATTTGTCCGGAGCGATTCCGACGCACGTCCGCACCCCTCGGCAGCTAGTAGCGTCTCCCTTAGGCTGAATGTAAGTGAGTAATTACTCCCATATTACAAATACGTGACGAGCACCTCAATGCTCGTTGCACAAGCGTAACAAGTTTTCACGAATGTGGCGTGACAGCCATTTCAAAATAGTTTCTTACAACAGCTGCGATGAGCCATCCCAGATCCCGCTCCACAACAGTAGAAAATGAGCTCAACTATTACAGTTACTTCGACTCAGCTTCCATGCGAAGTTACTTATTGTGATGAATTTCTCGTATTAAGGGTCTCTCAGGAATTTGCGTATATTTGCTTTCTGTAACTACTCAGAACTTTTTTAATTAACTTATTTGTTTATTAACAGTGCAGAGTCGCCTGACTCCAAGCAGGAGTAAGCATACCTGTAATACAAAAAAATTACAAACAAATAGTTAGCGACAACTACATTACATCAGGATACGAAGAGAAGCAAGCGATAATGGACAGCAGAGGACAAAAACATCACATGGATATTTTCAGATTTGCAATAAATTCTTCGACAATGAGGCTATAGAGAATTTTTTTCTTCCGTTTGTTAAATCTTATAATATATGTGCCAGATGTTGGAAGCGTCATTACAGTTAAAATGCTGGGATGTTTTAGGTCATAGTAGAATGCAAACATCGGTCACTGACCACGTCAAAAAGGGGTTAGTTGACGTTTCGGAACCGCTACGCGTTCCTTGTTCACAATGAATTACCGACCGGTTAAGATGCAGCTTATCTGGCTTTGTCCAGTCGACGTAGTGATTTTGCGTAAGGCGGGTGAAGATTACCCCTGCCTTGATTGTGTTGATAGTGTTGGGATTCGATTGCGTTATCAAGGATTCCAAGTGCAGCCGCGCTGATAGGTTTCTTTCTGTAGTAAATATTTCCACGTCATCCCAAGCGATTTCATGCCCTTCTATTTGCGCGTGTTCTGCCACAGCCCTTGACGCCGTCCGGTTTTTTGTGACATCATTTCGGTGCTCTTTCACCTGCCTTGGCAGATTTCCTGTCTCTCCGATGTAGACGGAGTTGCAATCGTCACAAGGTATCTTATAGACGATGCCCGGGAACTTTGAACGGGGCAGAGATGCATAGATGCTCTGCCCCGTTCAAAGTTCCCGGGCATCGTATAAGATCCGGCCAGACATCTCCAGCCGGGCGAATCTTAAAGCCAGCTGAAAAGAGGTCTTTTGCTCTACTGCTGTGCGTAAGCCTCGTGCCGAGCAACGCTGGCGCAGTCGGGCACAACAAAGTGGCGAATATTTTACAAGCTACATCGAAGATGTCGTCGGCATTTGCAAGCGCATTAACGCTTTCATGAGCGAGGCCGACAAGATCCCAAATATTCTGAAAGGCATTGATGATGACGCCTTTCAGATGCTCGTCACGAAAAATCCCCAGTCTATCTCCGATGCGATAAGCTGCTGCCAAAGCTTCGGTGAGCTGTGCAAGCAACGCCTTTCCACCCGCCGAGGTGGCTTTCAAGAGGCAACTATTCCCTGCTTGGCTCTTCGCGCGGACGGTGCTCTGGACAACCAGTCGCTCCTCCAGCACACTCAGCAGTTTTTCCGTGAAGAAGTCGCCCGGCAGCTCTGCTTGTCGACCAGTCCACCTACTCCTGCGCCGCCGCTCACTCCCAACATCCAGCGTGTGATACAGGAGCAGGTCGCTGAGGTACTGCCCTCTCCTCCTCCACCTCCTCAGCAGCCAATGATCACTGCTCATTTAACGTACGCGAATGCTGTAGCGCGACCGCGGCCTTCGCCTGCTGCTCCTTTCTACGGGCCTTCCCATCGCCTGTTAGAACCCCAGCGACCTACGCCAACCACTTATCGTCCGGTTGCCCGCCCACGATCTAAGCCGGAGCCTCTCAATCCCTGGCGCACTTAAGACAATCGCCCTGCTTGGTACGCCTGCGGAGTCGCTGGCCACGTGGCTCGTTTGTGCCGCAGTCGCGCCCTTCTTCCGTACAATTATAGGCGAGAGCCGCTGTGCGATTTTCCGCTGTCCTCCTCGCCTGCATCACATGTGCCAACTCCGGATTCCTGTTCTCCTAGTTACCATTTCCGCTCCCACGGACCGCCGTCCCCTGGCCGATGATTCCTTTCTCCGATGCTCCACCGCCAACCCGCAGTGGAAGCGGAAAACTATCGGCCGCAGTTCAGCAGGCAAGAACTGCGCCGCCAGCAACTCGCTCAAGACCTGTTACCGTGCCCGCCAACATTATTTTTTTTATTTGATACCTCAAAGGCCCCTGGTATGGGCATTACATGAGGGATCACCGTGTTCGTTGAGCGAGTCGCCGTCGAAGCACTTGTTGACTCTGGCGCAGCCGTTTCCGTTCTTAGCCACCCCCTCCGTCGCAGACTCAAAAAACTGACGACGCTTCTTCCTGCCGTTTCCCTCCGCCCCGCCAGCGCTCAGGACATTCGACCATTAGCGACCTGCACCGCCCGCCTGATTATCGATAACGTCCCCTACACAATAGAGTTCGTCGTCCTCGCCCCCTCATCTTATGACGTCATCCTTGGTTGGGACTGCCTTTCTACACATTCCGCCGTTATTGACTGTTCCCGTGCTCAGCTAGAGTTATCGCCCTTCATTGACGTTCCTTTCGACGTACCCGGTGCGGCTGCCGCTACTGTGGTCCTCTCAGAGGACACAGACGTTCCGCCTTTCTCTACAGTGCTGGTACCTCTTTCTTGTGCCTTTCTCTGACGCAACCGTCACTTATAAACACTCTTACGAAGCGATAACCAGAAATCTGTTTTGCTGCCTCATGCCCTGCTTACAATTCTTCGTGGCTGAAGCGCTATTTTTGTTTCCAACCCGTTCTCCTGCCCTACTAATTTACTCCATGGCCACTTGATTGGTAGTGTTGCTTGCTGGATCCAGCCTCCCCATGCCCTCTCGTTGATAGCACGTCCGGCATTCACGTCAGCGCCATTACACCTGTTCCCACCACCAGTCCTCTATTCTAGATGTTTCTTCACCGTTCCGTCGACGCCGCCCTGACGCCTACCCAACGGGCCCAGCTTGCCGCCGTCCTGCACCGTTTCACAGGTTCGTTTGACTACCAGCAAACTTCACTAGGGAAGCACAACCACTGTACTCACTGTATTGACACAGCCACACATGCCCCTTTGCGCCAATATTCGTACCGCGTGTGAGCCGCTGAGCGCCGCACCAGTGACGAACAAGTGACCGACATGCTCAAGCGCCACGTGATGCAGCCGTCGCAAAGCCCGTGGATATCGCCGCTGGTCTTTGTCAAGAAAAAAACGGTTCCATCTGGTTCTGCGTTGACTACCGTCGTCTGAACAAGATTACACGCAAGGACGTTTACCCTGTCCCTCGTATCGACGACGCCTTCGACTGCCTGCTGGGTGCTTAGTTCTTCTCCTCATTGGACTTGCGCTCTGGTACTGGCAGGTGCCGATGGCAGAGGCCGATCGCCCAAAAACTGCATTCAACACACCCGACGGGCTCTAAGAATTTAATGTCATGCACTTCGGCCTCTGCAATGCCCCCGCTACATTGGAGCGCATGATGCACAACCTACTCCAAGGGCTTTTCTGCCGAGGTATTTGTCTTTTAGAAAAAAGATATGTTTGCTCTTTAATACAAATTAAGCTAAGTCGGTGAGCTTAGTACAGTATATTTTATTGAATGGTGGCCGTTGTGTTAATGATAGAGGTCCCATAAATGATGATTAGTTATAGAGAATTATGAAACAACCTTTTAGTTTTGGCTTTGGGGCGGAAAATTACAATGCGTAGCTCATACCAATGAAAGCGAGTTTAGCTTTTGAAATTAGTTATTTCACACCGTCGTTGAGAATGTTGAAAGCATAAAATGAGCTTTTAAATTATGTTGGCGCTGCTTGCCAGTTTCATCCAATGGCGTGGCTTTTCAGTGTGCCATCCTTGAAAGCACATAAGTTTTAATCAAATCTTCCGGTAACCGAAATTAACTGGAGCACCCTTACTAATTTCGAATACGTGAAAGCAGGTCCTGTAGATTAGCAGAGAGCTGAAGCAGGCGCACTGACAAGGAAAAATCAAGGATTGTTTCAGTTGTGTAGCGCGCGCGGGAAAAACTATACATTTCCGAACAATCACTTGCCAGTCATTTTGCCGCAAAGCTTTTAATGTATGTATACACTCACGGTCGTTTGTTTCAAATGACAGGTGCTACCAGGTTAGTTTGGATTTATTTATTTATTTGTTTATTTCCAATACCTAAACGGCCACATGAGGGTGGGTTTTTACATGAACGGTGGGTTCGACATGAATTAACAGAAAAGTCGTTCGATGGCAGTTCTGAAGTGGCTGCGGTCTGAGTGATAGATGACGTCTGCCGGAAGATTGTAGATTTAGGAAACTGTTTCTGCGTTATTAGAGATTTTCCTAGACGCGCATAATCTCGAAAGTTCTGAACCTGTTTTAAACACAGCGCGACCGAGAGCAGTAGTGATCTTTCTGGGTTTTTGCCTCCTCCAAGATGCGATATTGCCGCCACCTCCGAATGAGCATAGTAAAGATTTCGTTGCAGTGGCACCGTACTCTGCTTGTATGGCTTCTACATGGTTGTCGCCACCTCATGACAACTGGTGGAGGTTCTAGACTCTCGAAGATAGATTCTTCTACCACTGGTCATTGGCAAATCTACAGCAGTACCTGGAGCCGCACCCCTTAATTGGTTTAGCGCGGAAAGAGACGGAAGCCAGGGCAAAGAATCCGGGGGAGGAAGAGACCATACGATGGCGGAGGTTGTAGTAGTTATACTGTAAAGCCTCAGAGGGAATCTTGAGCAATCACGACTTGGGAGTGTTTAGAAGTCAGGGCAAAGGGAACTGGGAAAGAGTGTCATGAGTTAATTTGAGCTGATAGCCGTAAACACGTGATTCCATGGCAGTGTCACTGCTGGAAGCGTTCAATGCGAATATTACATAGCGATGAGCAACAACCCAGTCTCCATTGTGCGAAGAAACACAATATTGCGAGCATATCGGGTTCGGGTGTGGCTTAGAAAACCAATCAGGCAATTTGTTTAGGATATATAGGCGATAGCACATTAGGTGGTTTAGGCGTCAGCAATATAAGAGCTGGTACAGGTAGAGAATGCCTGCTTATTAGGAACTGTCCCCGGACTCTATGCGGAGGTAGACTCGAGAAACCGACGCAAGTAGTGTATGTCGAAAGTGTAGACGTGTTCTTGTGTAGCATCAATAGTTCAGAGCGTGCCCACTTAGGTAGTAGCAGTGCTCTTCTGGCAACGCGCAGAAGGCACGGTCCGCGAAGGTAGTTCCTCCGCGGTATCACGTTTCATCGGGGAGTGAAAGCCAACGCACTGGAGGGCCAGATACGCGGAGGTTAGGCGGGCGATAAATTAACGCAGTTCTCCATCGCTGTGATAAATGTCACTGCTGCTACCAAGGCTGTCACACAGGCTAACGGGGCAGCAGGGCAGGTTGCTTGATATCTGTGGAACCGACGATACTGCAATGTCATTTCGAAGTCATATTTCACTAGGCGCAAAGCCTGACGACCAAGCCAGACTATACGGTCTTTCAAGGATAAGAGTCAACACACATCATGCTCCTCAGTGAAAACCGCTATCCTAATGGCCGGCCGCATAACCAGGGACAAAATTTCCGGAAGACACACATAAGGTAAAATTCTCAAGTTCTAGAATGCAGTGATTCGGCTTTGATATGGAGAAAATACAGGCGCAGTAGGCGATGATGCGGCATTGTCCAGATTGCCGCTTAGAAAAGACAGCACCGGTATCGGGTTCCTTGTGTAACACAAACTCAATTATGAATGCCACATCGAGGTATAGAAAGTCTGTCGTGGTAATAAGCTCCATATCCTCGTCATATCCTCCACGTACATTGCGACGCTCGTATTTTTCGTACTTTCTCTGCTCGTAATTCGCCGACTGGTGAAGGTTTCGCCACGTTTTTGATACCCTCACCTTGCTGCTTGCTCAATTTTTTCGGCGACCGAACTAAAAACGTGCCTTTGCGACCCTAAGGTCGCAACGTACGGGCGTCACGATGTACGCGGAGGATATGACGCATCTTCGCCACCGCGCTGACCCAGCCATGAGTGAAGAAAGGAGCTGCGGCACCTCACGCGCGGCGTCAATGACCAGCTGTTTTCCGGCCTCGTACCGAAGCTGCCTACACCATCGCGGTGTTTATGGCCGACGGCGTGTACAGCAAGAAAATGCAACAGCAGAGGTCCAGGCAGTACGCCCGGCAACTGCAACCTGTTTCCATGCTGTCCACGTTCGACCGGATCGGCTGCGATCCTGGGAGAAATCCGAGCACTGTTAGAGAACTCCGCCGCTCCGTGGTCGCCGAAGAGCTGCAGCCATTCCAAGCAATCTTTGTCTTATGAGGTGCGCTCGGGATGGACCTGGCTTCGGGATTAAAAACTGACCTGATTTTTGGGTTGTCCCCTTCATCTTCCTGCACTGCTCTCCTTCTGTCGTGACAATATTTAAAGAGCATGGCCAGGGCTTGTAATACAAAAGCAACATAACGTACGGTCAGTACAGTAACGTATCGGGTTCCAAGGAAAGGCAAGTGCAGCAGGGGCGGCAAAAAATTTGGTTACCGGACGACCTGGAAACCTTGCAGTAGAAAGGTGAGTGCAGCTGCACAGGAGGAGATTAATTAGAGAGGAATGGACGAGGCTTTGTGCTGTTGAGTGTGTGTTCTGTGTGCTGGTGCAGCTTCTTTTAAAGCGATAGCTGTAATGGATCCATGACCCCCGCTTGACACCATGTGCCCTGTCCGCTGTCTGCGATTAACTTTCAGCCTAGCCTTGGTAAAAATGTGCCTGGATAGAAAAAAAGAACCAACGAAATGAAATCGCATCCAAGACTGGAAGCCGAAGCCGCGGCGCAGCAAACGGATCAGCTTCACAGGACGCTGCGCGAGAACAGTGGACAATCGCCTCAACCGAACACGCATCGACATAAATCGCACCGCACTACCGCGCTGTGCATTCCACAGCGCCGTCATCATGGACTTCTATCCCCGCCGTCCGCCGGCACTCCCCGCTCATCTTTGTCTTCCACGTAGCACAAATCCGCGTTTCGCACTGATTCGAATGTTGTCAACGTTCACAGTAGTTTTTCATAATTTCAGAGTTTGGCCCGTCCAAGCTTTGAAATTTGACCTGGGTCAATTTGGACCATAACTAATGTCCAACCATAATTAAGCATGCCTGACCCAATGGCAACCTTCAAATTTGGCCCAGGCCATTGCCAAAATGCTATCGCTCGAACTTTGGGTATAGCAGTGCTTAAACACTGCCTAACTATTTAGACTAGGTGTCCGCATCAGTTTTCTGTTCTCTTCTCCCCACAGATAAACGATGCAAATCGAAGTACAAACCACTGCACAATGATAGCCGAAACAGCAGCTACGTATTCGACAGTTCTGCCAAGCAATGCAGACGCGGGCGAGGTCCTTTTCAAGACCAAAGAGAATGCGATACAACCTGCCGGAGTGGTGAGTTAACTCATCCTTTCAGTTCCTTCTTCTTTTTAAACATTTATTCGCTGCTTTATTCGGCAATCTTCCTGGAACTTCTTTCGAGTTCTCATACTACTTCAAAACTGAAACCTCCCAATGCGTTGAAACTGGAAAGTCAGAGCACGGTGCATAAGATAGAACTTAACTCTTTTATTCTATTGCATACTCTAACAAACCATGTAACGTCACTATTTTAGTGTGCGGCAAGATGATGACCCAAAAAACCTTCTTTCAGTTTACGAGAAAATATCAATATTATTATCCTTCGGGTTCTTGACTACATATATTTATTGAAATGCGTTGCAAGAAGTAACGCCATTTAAACACAAAATGAAGCAGTAACATTATTGCCATTGTGATAGTCATCGGCATTGGCCTACGGTTGTTCTTGTCAACTGATAAGGCCGCCTATATTTGCGTTTTTTGTTTCTCAGTGGCTTTTATCTTCACTTTGAGTTTACAATTGTCCCCTTTCCTCTGTGGGTTAGGGCATCTGTTTTAGAATTGGTTTTATCCGTCTCAGCCGTTTAAACAAGGCTTCACGATCTTTAGTTCGGATATTGTTCACTGCATCAGCTTAAAAGAAACCAAAACGGCAGTAAGCACTCCAGCCCCTAATACAAAAGTTTGCAGTCTGTGCCATATGTATGCCAAATATAATGTTTGACGTCAGCGCTTTGTGTGCGTATAGTGGCGGTGATGAACACTTTGAAGGTTAAGTCAGTTGTAAAGACAAATACCCCTTAAAGCAGATCTGACAGTCATCGCCGTTGTTTAGTTGGTAGAGCACCGGACGCTTAATTCGGAGGTCCTGGGTTCGGTTGCCGCCAACGGCATGGGGTTGTTTTTTTCTTCTGCTATATGTATGTATATATATATAGAAGAGAAGCCAACTGCCACAGAAACCAAGCGACACAGAGGATTTTTTTAATGATTTATTTATTTTGTGCTGTTGTTCGATTTAGAATATTACTGAATATACTACCGCTTAAAGCTAATTGATTACAAAAACAGAAGAAAAAAAATGGCTGAGGCTTAACTTGGTTAACCCTGGTCAGATGCGAAGCATATTGATGGCTAGGCTTGGTAATACATGGCTTTCCTTGCTTGAATACTAGGTCATTTTAATACAACCACTAGAAGCCTTCGTCGCGGGGGAAGACAACGGCATGGCTACAGCGGAACGCACACCTCCGGATTGGGGACGAGGAATACGGCCCGTACTCTATGGGTACACGAGGTACACCACAGGGGGCGGTGTTTTCACCGCTCCTTTTCAACATCGCCTTGATGCACCTTCCCGGCCGACTGGCTCAGGTGGATGGCATAAAACACGCACTCTACGCAGACGACATTACAATCTGGACCACCGAGGGGAGCCTTGGGGAGATAGAGGACCGCCTTCAGCAGGCCGCCTCCATAGTCGAAGCATATGCTGCCGACTGTGGTCTCCAATGTGCTCCCGCCAAATCAGAGCTTCTACACGTCAGGACAAACCACAAGGACAACACGTCTCTACACATATCTCTGTCGGGCGGTCCCATCAGAGAAGTGGCGGAGCTCCGGATCCTGGGTCTGTTCATCAATAACAAACTTAGGCCGGACTCTACTATAGCGAAACTCAAGAGCATAGGTGAACAGGTAGGGCGCATGATCCGCCGTGTTTCCAACAAGCGGGGTGGAATGCGGGGCAGGGACGCGCTACGGCTCGCCTATGCTTTCGTGACCAGCCGGATCCTCTACGCCGTGCCGTACCTACGCACCACCAAACAACAAGACGAGCGCATTGACGCCATCATCAGGAAGGCAACAAAGCGAGCACTGGACCTCCCGGTGGCTACCTCCAACGCCAAACTGAAGGCGTTGGGAGTGGTAAACTCCTATCAGGAGTTGCGGGAGGCACACCTCGTGAACCAATATACGCGGCTATCGCAGACGGTGCCTGGGCGCCGCCTGCTAAACCGGTTACACATCCAACACACATGCATACCAGAGGGGACGGAGAACAACCCGGTGCTGTGGCGCCACATGCTCTTGGTCGCTCCGCTCCCGCGTAACATGGACATGGCTTCACATGAAGGCAGACGACAAGCGCGGGTTCGCACGCTTGAGAGGCAATATGGCTATAAAGAGGGCGTCTATTACGTGGACAACACAGGGCCGTCGCCCGCGGGATTCTTCACGGCTGCCGTAGTCCACCGGGGAATGAATGTCGATGGGCTATCTTTTCGGGCCCCAAATTCAACACGAGCGGAGGAAGTCGCAATAGCTCTCGCTGCCGCCGATCCAAAATCGAAAACGGTTATCACAGACTCTCGCCGGGCCTGTGAACATTATCTTGCAGGCGAAATATCACCTCTGGCCTCGCAAATTCTAAGACGCGCTCTCGCCGATCCAACTCGCACAAAAGTGATCTGGGCTCCTGGCCACCAGGGTCTACGAGGCAATGAGGCCGCTGATGCGGCCGCCCGAGCGCTCACACACCGGGCTCCTCATCCTAGCTCTCATGGCTCAGAAGCTCATAAACCGCTTTTGCGGTTCCCCGAAATCCTAATTTATTATTGTGACAGCCACCGTCTCTACTCGGCACCCGCCAAGGGGCTGAGTAAGGCGGAGGAGCGAACTCTGCCGCGCCTGCAGACAGGAACCCTTCTCTGTCCTGCAATAGCAAAACACTTCGATCCGAACACAGATGGGCGCTGCCCGCACTGTGGAGAGATCTGCGATATCTTTCACATGGTGTGGGCATGTACTCAGAATCCTCACCTTCCCCCTCCCCCACCCCCACCCGAGAGGCATGGGAGACTGCCCTCCTCAACTGCTCCACACTGGAGTCCCAAAGGGCTCTGGTCAAGCGGGCGCGAGACGGGGCCTCGTCATGCGGTGTCCCGGACTAAGGATACCGACCATGCAGCAGGGTTATTATTTTTTTTTAACCCTCAAGCTCTCTTTGATAAAGTTTTTCACCACCGCCACCACCACCCCGAGACGCGCGTTGGGTGGGCGCCTGGATTGCCACGGAAGCCGCGTCCGCCTGCCCGGTGGAGTGAGCGTTTCACCTACACCGAGTGTGAACGCGCGTTCGAAATGCGCGGGAATGCCGCTCGAGGACATTCCGGTGTCTGTGCGATGGCATCGTTCTCCCTCTCCCAGCGCGTGACGGCGATCTGTCGTGACGTCATATGTCACGTGGTGCGTCGTCACTGTACCACGTGTCTGCACGGCGTGCAACCACAGCGACGGCGCGAGGTGGACCCTCATCTTCCTCTGTCGTGACGTCATGTGTCACGTGGATGTGCACGGCGCGTAACCACGGCGAAGGGCTGTAGTGTACCTCTAGTAAAATGCTTCGCATAAAAACAACCACATACCGCCGGTGCGATCCGAACACGGCTTCCACCCGTCGCCGTTCGATGACGTTCTAGGTCACATCAGCGGTAACTCAGGACGTGCTACGTCCGCCGCTTAAGAACGTGGGTGGCGCTGATGAACACTCTCAAGGTTAGGTTATTTTGAAAACATAAAAATCCCCGAAAGTAGAAGATCTGACAGCCGTCGCCGTAGATCAGCGCTAGAGCATCGGACGCTTAATTCGGAGGTCGTGGGTTGGGATCCCACCGGCGGCATGTGGTTGTTTTTTCTTCTGCTTTTCTTATCAATTAGCATTAAGCGGTAGCATATTCAGTAATATTCTAAATCGAACAAGAGCATAAAATAACTAAATAATTTAAAAAATCCCCCGTGTCCCCCTGGTTTCTGTGGCTCTTGGCTTCTCTCAAATTAATAACGAGCCCCTCTTTACTCTTCCCTTGTTTCCTATATATATATATATATATATATATATATGTATATATATATATATATATATATATATATATATATATATATATATAGATATAGATATATAGATATGAGGCGAGTATTTATAGGGGTTGAAAAAAAGCTGCTTCAATGTGCCTGAGACAACCCCCCCCCCCCTAAAAACAAAAGAAAAATACCAACTGGCAACCAGGCGTTTCGCGCATAAGGAATGGCGGGATAGGGGTCGGAGACGTTGGATGTTATTGTAGTTCCTCGCACCCGAACAAATTATGGGCCACAAAGGTTAAAATACTGTTTGCCAACTACGCTTAACTCGGAATGTATATCTGTGTTGTGAAAGCAGATGCCACAACTCCTTTCTGCTTTCTCCTTCGTTCCTAGTATAGTATTTATCCCTGCCGTTTCTCCGAAGTGTTTGTTGAAGGGTGTAGGTCCCGTCAACTGTTAAGAGATTGCTTTGCCTGATTCCGCAGCGTTGTAATGTACGTTGCGATGTTGAATTAAATCTCATTAAATCTAATTTATTAATTTAATTTAATTTAAATTAATTTTAGAAGGGCGCCGGCTGGCCGCTCTGAGGATCTGCGTGATAACTTCCTTCCTTTCTAACTTTCAGTGGCCGTCTGCACTGCTCCCAGGCCATTTGCCATTTGCGCTGGGACGGTATTTCCAGTCTACTATTTTAGTCCATTAACCGGCAGGTGCCACTCAGATATGGGCTGTACCTACAATGGAAACAAGTTTCCAACTTTAGCGGAATGCCGGAGCACATGCAAAGCTGCTAAGATAACCTTTGCTTTTAGAGATAGCACCCTCGACCTCGATGCCAATCGGAGCACGAAGATGTCATAGAATGAAAAACCTAGCTTTCTTATACCTTTAGCGGCTACGGCTACAATGTATCAACAAATAACCTAACTACATGTTCGTACCTATGAGATATAATATTTTGTCATTGCGTTTGTTTCTCTCCCTATTTTTCCTTCATAACGCGAGTGCCTCTTCGGAAACGTTCGGTGATTCTTCCAGCTAATTAATTGTCTAGCTATACTGAATTTTGTTCTTTAATTTTTCATTACAAGTGGAGCTTACCGTTTTCTAGTGGTGAATCTTTGTTGTGAGTTACGCCGTTCAGCGTGTTGTATTTTGCTTAAGTGCGAAGATTTGCGACTATATCTCTCTATTCTGCCTGCTGGAAGTAATAGCAATACTTTCTACGCGACCTAATTTTACAAATTTAGAAGAATGTGCACTGCTTCACACAAATAGTGGCAATTCTCTGCAGATAACGAGTAGTTCCGAGAATAATAATGGTTTCTATTAATCGCGCGTGTGCGATCTAAATATCTTGTTTTGTCATGAAAGGCGATTAGTTAGTCATAAAGAGTTTTTGCAGCCACACGAGATGGGTAAAGGAGAAAACTGATGCAGGTGTTAATTAGCATAATCTCTCCTTGATTACTTCTAACTTTTATCCGCTCATCATTGCATCCTGTTATGTGCCGTAAGTACTCTCCCGTAAGCACCTCCAAATTCAAGACATGATTTCCCTATAGTGCATCGACGCAGCTCTGCCCATCAACACGCCGAATTGCTATCTTGTCAGTGTACTGCTCTGACGCCTTCCACACATCTGAAGGCTGCGAAGCCCCGAGATGTCAACCACGCTGCCATAGTCCTGTCCCTCAGCGTCAATGTGGAGTAGCAGGCAAGGGCTATGTCACCACCAGCCGACCTCCTTACCTTTTCCTAATTAAAATTCCTTTCTCTCTCTATCTCCTCAGCGCCAATGCTGGATCGCTCTACCGCACGCTGAGCCGGCTCTCTCTCGTAGACGGTGCTCTCTTGTATCACGTGAAGCAATTCAATTGCCGACTTGTCTTACGATAGCCAATGGTTTGGGAGAAGTCGGCCCCTGTCTTGCACACTTTGCACGACTCTCACTGAGCAGGCCACCTTGGTATTAGCAATGCCTACTTGCGCATGTAGGAAGCACTTTAAATGGCATATGCTCAGCAATACCAGTGAATATGTCCCATCATGCCAGACGAGCCGGTACAAGAAGCCGTCCTTGACAGCACTGAAGCTGCTCCCCCCTACAGGCATTTTCGCCTGCGAGTTCGTTTTTGCGACTCATTGGGCTAGACGATTTAGGCGAGTTTCCCACCTCGTTACGGCAACAGGAATATTCTTATTGCCACCCACCCCTTCTTCAAGTTGGTCAAAGCGCTACGTGTACCCGGTACGTCACGCATCATTCCGCGTTGTTTGTGGAGCGGATTCTTCTTATCCTGCATGGCGTACGCCGGCACGTCACAAACCGTGGGAGCTCCTTCAGGCCTTCCGAATTCGAACGAGCCCTCTGTTGTTTCAACATCTAAAAGCTACTACGACTGGCAGTAACCCACAGTAAAATGACTTCATGGATGCGATAAACCACTAAGTGACATACTTCCTACGCAGATCCGTCCCCAACGAACTGATTTCGCTTTGTCCCAGCCACAGCTTACACTTTCAGTGCTGCAATGCTGGAAACCAGTCCGGTGACGCCATTTTCTGTAGTCCATGGCAGAATGCCTTTCATTCTGCTAGACACGCAGGTAGGCCTGCCCCGTCCTACAGCGTCCCCACTTGGCTCTGCCCGACGGCTTCGTCTCGCCACCTCAAGGCCCCAATGAAACTTCTTCATGGCTCATGCACCTGCGCAAGATGACATTCAGGCCGCTCAGCCATGTTCGCCCACTGTACGCGCTACTGGACTTACAGAGAAGCTCTTGCCTCGGGTCCATGACATACCGCCTCGAGGACTAATCCGAGCATGGCCAGCATAGGGTGCACAGAATCTTCCCGTAGCTTGTTTCTCAGCTCAAACGATACGCCTCAAGTGTACACGTTAACACCTCACACCGTTCTCTACCCCGTCCCCACTTAGGCGAAAAAATTTAACGATGGCTAACTTGGACAGCACCGCGATAGTGATGACGACGTGCCGGCAAGATGTCTACAGGGCTAAGAAGCGTTCAGTATCGAAGGTTACCCGATGCTTTTGTGCTCTAACGTGCACCTTATTTTGTATCAACGTGCACCAATGAAGCATTGTATACATATAAGTTTGAGGGACTCCTTGTACGTAAATAAGTGGGTATGAAAAGTTCTGTAAGATCTCAGGTGCGTACTATTCGGGTTTCGTCCCGTTATAGCATTAGCCCTCCAGAGTATTTTATGCGCAAATATGCTAGGAAACATTGAGCTGCCCCAGAAAGGGAAGTTGAGTATGTATTATGTAATGCGACGGAAAAGCCTCCTATTTTCTCAGCCATTCAAAGATGACGAACAATTAATATTTACAATAGACTTGTATTTTCGATTCTTTTCAATTATTAATCCCTCTGCAACAAATGAAGAGAAATAAATTTTCCGAAAATCTATGGTGACCACTGACCTAGTCTCGAGGAGTCACTATCGGTGCAAAATAACCATGGCGCCTTTTTCTTGCAGGTAAATAAAAAACGATCCTCTCTTTCCTGGGAGTCCAGTTATGGAAGACAAATGGAACTTAAATATAGGAAGGAAATATGACAATATTTCACTACTATGCATTATATAGTTCCTTTCCTCAAGGAAGAGTAATAAATCGTTGCAAAAACTTCACTGTCATGTTCATTATTTAATATCACACACTCGACCACGGTATCTACCACATCTTAAGTGGCAGCCACAAAACAACTGGATGTAAAAGAAAGGAGAAAGCAGGAGAACTGTGGCGCTTCAGAACGTGGCAAGATTTATTGGACGAAATCTCTCTTTATATGCTAAAAATAGTAACACCACCACAAAAACCAAATCTACAGAACTGGAATAACCATCGGTCATAGGGCAGTATGCGACACAGATAATTCCATTGCAAATTTTCTGCCACATTTGGCCGTGATAAAAAAAAAAGCCCAACTTTTGGTTCCCGTGTAATTCAAAACTGAAGAACTCGTCTGGAGATTCACTGAAGTCAGAAATCATTTCCAATGTGACGCAACCCAATTAAAAAGCAGAGTTGCCAGGCTCTTTAAGCAATGATTGAAATGGCGCTTCAAATGTAGCGCTCATGGCTAAAGTACTTTCTAGTATGCTAATTGTTACCAGCCTTTGTTAGATCATATGCGGCAACTGATCGTGACCTTGCGCCCCGATGGTTGTCGTTTAGCCTTTTGGTGGACTATTCCTTGATTTTCGTTTCGATATGCTACTTGTTGACATAGGCAAAATATTGTTTTAGAAATGCTTTCAGCTCGTACGTTATCCTTCGGAGAAACGTGGCACCTCCATCTGATGTCGGCATATGATCCGATGACGCGAAGCACGTATCATTTGGAAATCTAGGTAGACTTGGAAGAAGGCGACTCAATACAAGCTGGTGCTCTGCGCCCTTATGGACAACGCAAAAGTCCAGCCAATGTTGAGATGAGAAGACACGCATCAGTGGTGCCGAGAAAGGAGAAACTGAAGATGGTGACATAGGCAGTGGCGAAGTGGAGAGATAGAGGAGAGGTCTGCGACAACATATATGTTTCGCACTGTTGATTGTGCACGTTGGTTTTCACTGATTTCCCAGGATTACGGGCAAGCGTAATCTGAATTTATTTTCGTTTCTTCAAATATCTTGATGTGTCGCGCGCCAGTTCAGACATCATAGGGATATAATCACAGTCGATTTTGACTACATCTGACTTGGAATGAGTGAAAAAATGCGTCAGTCTGTCGATAATTGTTCATACGAGACTTAGCATCAGACAGATGATCCGAAAAGCAGATGGCAGAAAAGTTGCCGTCAATATATAGTTGGCGTTCGAGGCAACATTAGCGAAACCATTTTTGTTCTACGAACTTCTCTTCACATTTTCAGATACTGCATAGAATGCCACATGCACAAAATGACAGAGATGTCACGTGAAAAATAGGCACACCAGAGCGAAGGCTACTCCGAACAGAACGTCAATCCCCTCCTTCACATCGTGTTGGAGCAGCGCAAAGGACGGGCCGCAAAAAACAAGGAAGGACGAACACAGGCGCCGACTGTAAACTGAATTTTTATTTCGAAATACCGAGAATATATAGGTGTCATAAAGGGCTGTACCATAGATCAAAGGGCTGCTCGGTCACAGGAATCCAGAAGACAGCCACGTCAGTAGGTAAAACTTATTGGTAAATGTAGTGTCGGGGAAAGACGATATGGAGAAGCGGAGGGTGTATTGGGCCATGGCGCAAGATAACGGATGATCGGTAAAGAAAGACAAGGTCACCAAAAAAGGGCTAAAAGCTAAGACAATCATTAACGGAAATGATGGCATTAAAGACATAAAATTCGTTAAGAATAATTAAAAAAACACTTTAAAAACATTAATAACTGGTAGGCTGCTAGGTGTAAAGGGCCGGCAAACAAAAACTATAAGGCCTCACAGAAGATCAATTTTTAAGGAGGCAAAAAAAGGAGGCTAAAAGCACGAAACTACTAAAAGGAGGAGCAAAAGCCCTGCGACGAATTAAAGCTAACCCTATGACACAATTAAAAGAACGGAAACCCGTAATAAACAATAAAAACAGGGTAGGATAAAATCAAACAACGCAAAGAGTCACAACGCATGCCCGGCTGTTCTCAGAAAATCCAATTCTTTCTGAGATAAACTAATGGATGGTGTGCTGACACAGTGGTCTTTTGCACGACGTATGTTGCAAGTCTCATTTATTTCTCTCGACGTACGATCTCGTCCTTTCCCAATGATTGCACATTGGTCAAATATTGGGGCGCAAGTTTTGCTTTCCCTTTTTTTACAGTGCTTGGCAAGATTTCCAGTGATGGCAATCTTACATACATTGATATTATGTTCTTGAAGTCTGACATTGATGCACCTTCCCGTTTGACCAATGTATTCCTTCCCGCAGGATAAGGGCACAGAGTACACAACACCAGAGGCACAAGGAACATGGGGATTACTGTGCGTTTGCCCACAACGACGGTGAAGTTGCTGGTTGTTAACTCTCCTGCTGAGGAAGCACAGGATAAGTTTCTACTCTGATGGCCGTAGGCCATTTGGTTACCCATTGCCGTAAGTGCAAAATTGTCATAAAGGGGAACAAAGTAGAAAAGTGCACCGCTCTTTTTTCTCGCACTCGACTGCTGAAGCGACTCCGGCAGGCTGGCAGGGAAGTTTTTGAAGCTTTTTGCATTGATAAAGCAGGAGACGAGTGCGTAAGCGCTCCTTCAAGTGCCCTCACTGCAAAAGAGTTTTCATGAATAGCAACAAACAAACAAGCGTATCAGCTTGCAAAAATTTTTGTGACCGCTTGATACCAAAAGAAGAAATGACAAAGTTGAGTTTCTTGCGCATGTGCGCATGTTGTTTGGCGAATTGAGAATCTTTTTTTTTAAATATCTATTAACTTCAGTTGATGTCTAGCGTGCGTAAAGTCTGCTTCTCTGTCTTTGAGCACTGTTTTATACGCACTACGTAACATGTGGCAGGCAGTGTCCAGCACCAACTAGCCGAACTTTCTTGTTAAATTAGCTCACATAGTGCCAAAGACTCACAGTACAGTTTTCCATTTTTGCCAACTACTCAGACTTAAAGCAGTAACATTTATGATCGCAATACGGGACACTGCTAAACCGTCAGTTGCATGTATTAGGTTTATTGGTGTTTAACGTCCCAAAGCCACTCAGGCTATGAAGGACGCCGTAGTGAACGGCTGAGGAAATTTCGACCACCTGAGGTTCTTTAACGTGCAGTGACATCGCGCAGTACACGGGCCTCTAGTACACGGGCCTCAAGAAGCGCCTCCATCGAAATACAGCCGCTGCGGCCGGGACCGAACCCGCGTCTTTCGGGTCAGCAGCCGAGCGCCATAACCACAGAGCCACAGCGGCGGGGCTCAACAGTGTATATCAACAGCAGTAAAATTCCATCTAGTCACATTCTAAGAATTCGGTCTATCAGCCGCAATGTCGTATGTCGTTTGCTCTCAGTGTTTGCACACCACAAACGAAAACCTACAAAGAGATTTGACAACTTATGTATATCTGATTCATAAATGTATTACCATAAAAGTTTGGTTTCCTCTCGGGAGGTATATCAGATAACAATTAATACAAAGACAGCTGCTTAAGGTGTAAAACCGGCGGAAATCTTCGTTACTGGCAAAACGGTTAGGCTTTAAAGAAAAATGATACTAAAAATCTTTATCTCAGTGCAATTGTTACCGAAATAATATAAAGTGGCGCACAACTTATTTCTGTTAATAATACGACTACACACTGAAAAATAAAACTCTAGGATTTGTCGTGGAGTAACAATGGGAAAAAATATTCTGACATAGCCCCTGCCATTGGTGGTTAACGAGGTATAATAGGTTGGTCTTGACACCCACTGGGCATAAACAAGTGTGTTTCAGAAACACTCCCAGTTGCAAGTTTCGTTCAGGTGCATATTTCTCGTTGAGCGCATCATCTTGACACTAAAAATATCGGCATGAAGATTGTGTTTTCCAAACCCACTATTGCAGGCACAATGGTTTCTAGCGCGGCAGTCTTTTTGTCTCCCGAAAGGACAATATTTTTTTTTTCAGAACATGAATTCTTATCTATGGTCAGTTACACAAACCAAGTGAAATAAAACGGGCGCACAGCAATAAAACCGAGAGAAATGGTTATTCGTCGCGCTTGTTCTCATTTAACAACAAAGATCTACGTGCGTAAGCGACTCCAGTTGTGCAAGAAAAATGGTGTTTTCGGGAGACACAAAGGCTGCCACGCTAGAAATTATTGTGGCTGCAATAGTGGGCTTGGGTAGCACAAACGTCATGCAGATAATATTACTGCCAAGAGGTTGCTCTGGACGAGAAAGGTGCAGCTGGAGAGGAAATTCCTGCATTTGTTCAAACCTCTTTGCAGTTCGTGTTGCGCTGGAGTCGGGTTATAATCAGAAGCCAGAAATGTCCGCTTCCTTGCTTCAGATCGAAAAAGAATAGCGGCGAAAACCCGCACACTAAATATTCTGCGGCAATTTATCACTGCAGTTTTCACTTAAATGGAATGTTTAGTCCTGGCACTGAACACTTTTTATGTGATTTCAAAACTTTCTGGGGTGCTGTGCAACTGAATGTGTTTGATTTCGTATTTTGGTGCATGTCAACACCGAATCTACCTTCAGCTCAGTTTTCTTGAAGCAGGGAGCTGTTGAGAACAAGGACGTGGGCTAGAATTCGGCCTCCTACGTTATCTGGTGTTCTTGTTCTGAACAGAATGTCACCTGATAACATTTGCGCAGCGGATGCTTCGCTTCGGCAAAGCTGCAAGACACAAGGCGGCTGCCAGCTACGCGTTTACAGGGTACACAGGTCGAGGTTATTAAAACCATTCCACACTTCCGGGCTTTTCTTTTCAGTCTGTTTTCGAATCCTGTAACTAATCATAGTCATCATCACGAGCCTGACTACACCGACTGCAGGACAAAAGCCTCAACTATGTCGCTCCAATTTACCCTGTCCTTACCAGCTGCACCCAATGTATCCCCGAGAACTTCTTACCTCATCTGCCCACCTATCTTTCTCGACACCCCTGCTACTCTCGCTTTCTCTTGGAATCCACTACGTTACTCTTAAGGACCGGCGATAATCGTACCGTCACGTTACATGCCCAGCTAAAGCCTATTTCTCGCTCTTGATTTCGACCAGCATGTCATTAATCCGCGTTTGTTGCGAAACCCACTCTGCCCGTTTGCGATCTGTTCGGGTTAAAACATTTTCTCTGATGTTCTGCCAAAAGATGCGTAAATATTGTTAACAGGAGCTGCCGCTACCTTCCTCTGCGGCTCTCTTCCCTTGCTGTTCTTTAATTGCAGCCCGCATGAGTATTTTTCGCACGGTTTCGTATGGGTGTCTTCAGGGTTAGAACGCTCGCTTGCCGAGCGGGAAGAGCCTGGTCGAATCAAAGCCATGAAGGGCGCATTCTGATAGACTGCAGGAAAAAAAGCGCTCGTGGCCTGTGCGACGAAATATTATTCAGTTGAAAGGAGCAGTCACTATCGCACATGAAAAGAATACTCACTGGCATCGCATAGTAAAATACAAAAAAAATACTAATCCTCTCCTCAATATATAATTTCGCGGATTTTGGTGTATAAACTGAACTCGATATATCAAAATAAATTTTGAAATATTAGGAACAAGAAGCAATTATTCGCAGCTCTTCAATTTTCACAAAATTACATAATATTTTTGGTGGCTTCATAGCAGTCGGCCCGTATCGGAAAGCTCCTACTTGTATTAACCTATGGGACATAGATTTCTCAGCATCTTTTGTTATATTTCTGTCACATTTTATGCAATGTAATTTTATGCATTTTACGCAGTACGGCACCGACTCAATTGCATACGATCTGCCTGATGTCTTTTTATATGCAAAGCATAGAAGCGCATCCGACTAGCCTGAAGTGTATTGAATGTAGGGGAGATAAAGTTCGACTTTTAATCTAAGATATCGTAACTGGCACTCTCCAAGAAAAAGTAAAAAAGTTGTGGTCATACCAAGAGGTTACTAGTTTACTGCAAGCAATATCCGTGCACCATTTTGTGGAATTTTGCAGATCTCATTCGCGTCACCGTTTGAGAGAAGGCAGTTCTATGGTCTCGCGAGAACGAAAGTCGAGTTGAAGTTTCAGGTTATTTCCCTATCTTACAAAGGAGGAGTCGGAAATACAAGCTATGGTAATAGCTAGACTGAAGGTCGCGACTTCTTGAGATAGTGGCTGTACAGAAGGAAGGCGAGAATAACATCATTTACACGAATTCAAAATGTGATGGGTAGGCCATACAGATTCACACTTATGCGAAGCGCGAACACACATGCAAGAAATCGCAGTACACGCATGAATTTAAAGGAAATGTTCGCAAATAACTAAAATATGTAGTATAGATATCACAAACTAAGTATAATATATTGTATTGATATCGCAAACATTGCAGAAGGAAATTCACATGTCTGCTTATTTCAAAGACAGAAGTTGTCACGGCAGTAGTCACAGATTTCCTAATTTCAATTCATGGTAGTATCAAAATGGTTATGGCCTAATTTTTTAGCAAGACGGGAAGGTTGCAACCTAAAGACTGGTTCAAAGAGTAAGTTCTTGGTGTAGCAGTGATCCAAGTTTTTTTGTGTCTGGTGTCTGAGCAGTTGCTGTTTTATGTCAGTTGTCCAAGTACAATGAAGGGATTATGACGTTGTCGTCAAGAGTATTTATAGCATAATAGAAGCCTGTAAATGTATAGTGCGAAGATTGAAAGGATATCCTTATTTATAAAGATATTTCTTGTGGGCAAAGTGAATGGTACATTCGCGATGGACCCGACAGCTTTTTTCTGCAGCAAACGCACTCTATGAAAATAGCGAACCACGACGGCCGCGCCTGTTACCGCCGGGGCAGATGACTGGCGACTCGCCGACGAAGACGAAGCGCCAGTGAAAGACGAAGAGCCGCCGCGCTGCATGAGATCGATTCGGGTGAACTGGCCACGAAGCGCCAGTGAAAGACGAAGATCTGCCGCACTGCATGAGATCGGTTCGGGTGAACTGGCCACGAAGCGCCAGTGAAAGACGAAGGGCCGCCGCGCTGCATGAGATCGGTTCGGGTGAACTGGCCACGAAGCGCCAGTGAAAGACGAAGAGCCGCCGCGCTGCATGAGATTGGTTCGGGTGAACGGGCCACGAAGCGCCAGTGAAATACGAAGAGCCGCCGCGCTGCATGAGATCGGGTCGGGTGAACTGGCCACGAAGCGCCAGTGAAAGACGAAGAGCCGCCGCGCTGCATGAGATCGGTTCGGGTGAACTGGCCACGAAGCGCCAGTGAAAGACGAAGAGCCGCCGCGCTGCATGAGATCGGTTCGGGTGAACTGGCCACGAAGCGCCAGTGAAAGACGAAGAGCCGCCGCGCTGCATGAGATCGGTTCGGGTGAACTGGCCACGAAGCGCCAGTGAAAGACGAAGAGCCGCCGCGCTGCATGAGATCGGTTCGGGTGAACTGGCCACGAAGCGCCAGTGAATGACGAAGAGCCGCCGCGCTGCATGAGATCGGTTCGGGTGAACTGGCCACGAAGCGCCAGTGAAAGACGAAGAGCCGCCGCACTGCACGAGATCGGTTCCTGTGAACTGGCCACGAAGCGCCAGTGAAAGACGAAGAGCCGCCGCACTGCGCGAGATCGGTTCCGGTGAACTGGCCATCATCTGCGCTACCCGCCGTATTGCTCTCCCAATTTGTATCGCTTGCCGTGAAACCCCCTTTTGTTTGGTGGCGGTTGCGGTCTTCTGACGCCCTGGACATTCGCAGCCGTCCAGTCTTGCCCCACCCACCCCACCTTTCTCTGCGCTAGAGCGCTCCGCCAGCGCGATCCGGATGTCTTCAGTGGCACCGGCGATCATGATGTCGAAGACTGGTTGGCATCCTACGAACGGTTGAGCACCCATAACAAATGGGATGATGCCCTCAAGCTAAATAACGTCCTATTCTACCTTTCGGACGTCGCGAATCTATGGTTCCGGAACCGCGAAGCCGATATCACCACGTGGTCAGCCTTCAAAACCCATTTTTGCGAAGTATTCGGCAGGCCTGCGGTGCGCAAGCTGCGCGCGGAACAACGCCTGCGAAATAGGGCTCAGCTGCTTGGTGAAATTTCACCAGCTACATCGAAGACGTCGTAAACCTTTGTACACACGTGGATGCCTGTAAGAAGCCATTTATCCCAAATAGTCGCTAAAGATCTATAGAACCCACTGCAAATTAAACTTTCTTAAGGTAAGCGCGAAAACCATGGTTGACAAGAGAACACCTCAAAATGGTCAAGAATAGAAATGTGTTGCACGCCAAATTTGTGAGAACAGAAGATCTAAATACACTTGCAGAAGTGAGGAACTGCCGGAATAAACTTACGTCTACGCTGAGGTAAGCTATGGATGCATACTTAATAGTTATCGTCCATGCTGAATCTACGCTGCGGCCAGATGCAGCCTGGGGCAAGTTGAACTCCTTTGTGCGTCCCGGTGCTTGTCCATTTGGACTTGGCACCTTTAGGCGTGAGGAAAAATATTAAGGCGAAAGCCTTTAATGCCTCATCGTTGTAAGCAGCAGTTGTCCACAGAAAATGTCACGCTTTTCAATTGGTCGAAACGGCCGTGACGTCACAGTGCGCGAATTTCAAACGGGGCCAATTGTACTTTGCCTAGTAACCATGCAACCAATTGCAGGGATCGTATAGTGATGCTCCATGTAAGTGGGACTGAGCTTAGTTAATTGCTTAATTACCCAATTAGCGTAATTAACCTTTCTAGTCAGGCCAGATAAATAAATAAATAAAATCGAGTAAGAAATTGGTCGAGCTCGGGAATCGAACCCTCGTCTTCGGCGTGCGAGACGAGCATGCTATCCACTCCGCCATGCATCCCACCTACCACGAACCCCGCCGCAGAGCTCGCGCACGGGCACTCCACAAATACTATGGCACGGAACCGTATGCCGTTTGGGTGGATGCCGCATGCACGGGCGAGGACGCGGTTGTCGCCATCACGAACCCCTCCCTCCAACCCATTGCCACACTTCACATAACCCCTACTGCCACTTCGGAGGAGGCCGAAGAGGCCGCCATTGCCCTGGCCATCACCCGCACGGAGGCGCGATATATACTGTCAGATTCCAAAACTGCCATACTAAATTTTGCTCGCGGGAGAGTTCACGTCCCTGCATTTCGCATACTGGACTCCCTCGCCGCGCACCCGCCCCGCCATGTGGAGCTGATATGGGTGCCTGCCCACTCCGGGAATCCCGGAAACGAGGCCGCCAACGCCTTAGCCCGAGCTTCTCTCAACCGGGCACCGGCGGCCTCCGACCTGGGGTTCTCGCGGGAGCGCATGCACTCATTCAGTGAAATGACGCAGGCCTACAAAGCCGAGCGTCGGCTCTACCCCCCACCTCATCCCTCCCTCGACAATTACCATCAGACACTTTGGAGGCGGCTCCAAACACGCACTTTGCCCTCCCCTTATATACGCTCGCGATATCACCTAGTCCACACGAACCCTTCCTGTACCCTCTGCCACCACCCCAAAGCCACCCTCGACCATATTCTTTTCCTCTGCCCGGCGGATCCTCCCCCGCGGGGCCTGGAGCACCTTACCACTTGGGAGGCTTGGGAGACCCTACTGCGCTCCGAATACCCGGCCAAGCAAGCCATCGCCACCGGCCGGGCTGCCAGCGTCATGAGCCTCCGGGACATGAACGTTTGAGTGCAGTGGGGCCGTGCGGGGGCCCAAGGACCGACGTGTCCAAAACTCCCTTGTTATAAATAAAGTTTTCATCATCATCTTCGCGCACTCCCATCCTCCTCCCTTCCCTTCCGGCGAGGTTTAGGTGTCCACCGAGATATCAGAGTCAGATACATTTCCTTTCCTCAAAAAGCAATTTACCGACGAGCGAGGCGTAGAACCCAATGAGCAATGGCGTTCTATGGACTCCCTGGCAGCGTTGCAAGATGCTGTCGCATTCCACCCTTAGAGGCGAAGCTTAACATCTTAGCCACACATCAGTGACCACACTTTAGGTCAAATAAGTGCCCCCCTGAATTTTGATGGGTGTTCACCGAGATATGTGAGACAGTTACTGCGTATTTTCCTTTCCTGAAATACAATTTTCATTTCCTTCATTACGGGCCCTCTTTGTCTTCTTTCACCCCCACTTCCTCCCTTCCTCTACAGTGCGGTTCAGGTGTCCACCGAGATGACAGAGACTTACTGCGTCATTTCCTTTCCTCAAAAAGCGTTGCGTTCAAAGGGCAACGCCTCGCGCCGAACGGGTGGTGGTGTTGCGTGGACTCCCTGGCAGCGCTACAACACGATGTCACGTTCCACTCCTAAAGGCGAAGCTTAAGCGTCATTAATTAGCAGTTAATTAGTATGCAGGCATTCATGAGTAATTAACCATTAATTAGTGATTTGTCATCACTTAGTAATTAGTACTCAATTATATGTGACGCCACGAGTGCCACAGAAGCATCGAAAGTGGTTCGGAAAACGCTTTCGCCTCTACGCACTTTATACAGTCAAAGTGCCCCCTGAATTTTTGTCCGGTGTTTCATCGGCACCTGCTTTCAATCACTTTTTTATTCATCAAGCGAAATATAGTGAACTCGACAGGGGTACCATTGGAAACTACGCTCAGTACGTGCGAGGAAACGATAGCATCAAATCGCTGTCTCTGGCTCCGACCGAAGCAGCAGACGTTTTCTCTTCCATAAGTAGCATGAAGAATAATAAATCGCAGGACGTGAATGGCTTTCAGATGTTATCTCTGAAATATGTTGGTGATATACTGTGCCCGAATATTACCTTTATGATTTGCTTCTCCCCAATCGGTTGTTCCCTACAGAAATGCAAATTGCTCGAGTAATACCCATTTTTAGAAAGGCGGTAACAACCCATTCACAAACTACCAACCGACTTCCATACTATCCGTTTTCCCTAACGGCACCGAGAAAATAATACATCTACAAAGATCTATGAAGATAGCACTTATAACTAAAAGGAAAGTATAATTAAGACATTTAGTGAAAATAAGCTCACCTTGGGTATGTACATCCATTTCACTAAGACCGTTGACCTCATATATTATAACATTCTTTTGTTAAGTTACAAAGGTATGGTGTACGGGGCCTAGGGCAGCCTATTGCAGTCTTACTTATCTCACAGAATCCAATATGCAGATATAAAAACGGCAACCTCTTCTACCCTGCGATAACACTGCAGTGCCGCAAGGAAGCATTCTTGGGCCTTTGCTATATTTATTTTATGCAAAATTATAACATGTGCAGTGCGAGTAATGTTCGGCTTCGGCCCATTGCGGCGGACACACCCTTTTTTTTTGTAACAGTGCTTCCGAAGCCGACGTTGAACGCAAACGAAACAATGCCCTTAATAAACTGCACTGATGTGCATAGGCAAACTCCCTGCGCATATATCGGTCAAAAACACAAATTCTGTATACCTCTCTAAGGGAAAGAAACATCTATAACTCTCAAAATTGCCTTAAATAGTCAGACGATAGTGTTCTCTCTCTCTGTAAAACACTGTAAAAACACTCTCTGTAAAAACCTCTGTAAAAACACTGGGAGTTGTCTTTTCAAACAAAATATCTTGGAACCCCCACATAAAACACATTTTCGAAAATTTCCTCTGCTCTAATTTTACTTGCTCGCTTTAGATACATTCTTCCAGTGAGGGTAAAGACGTTGCTTTACAACGCGTTAGTACTAACTGATATCCAAAACTGCAGATTGGTTTGGAGAACAACAGGGGTGAAAGGGGGCTTCTGCTCAGATAGCTCGGGGACAGAGTTCACGGCGAGCGACACAAAATGGGCGAGCAAAACGGCGGGTAGTGCAGATGATGGCCAGTTCACCCGAACCGATCTCATGCAGCGCGGCGGCTCTGCGTCTTTCACTGGCGCTTCGTCTTCGTCGGCGAGAGAGAGAGAGAGAGAAAACTTTATTAAGGCAAGTGTGTTAGACCCCCTTGGGTCCCTGGACCACCGCACGGTCCCACTCTACGTCGGAATGTTCATGTGGTGTTTGTCCATGACGTCAGCACCCCGAAGCACCGCAGCAAGCTGCGATGGCGGGTCCGGAGACGAGAGCACGACCTCCCAGTCCTCCCAGCTTGATAACGAGGGCTGTCCCTGCGGGGGAGGATCAGCAGGGCAGCCGAAAAGGATGTGGGAGAGTGTGGCGTGAGGGTCGCCGCACAGGGTTCATGCAGGGGAGGTGCCACAGTAGTGGGATAGCAGCTGAGGGGATGAGAGAGAGCGGGTCTGGAGGCGTCTCCAGAAAATCTGTTGGGAATGGGTAAGAGAGGGGTGTGGAGGAGGGTTAGTCCGACGGTCCAAGCGGTGCATTTGCGTGAGCTCTGCAAAGGTGTGCGCCCGTTCTGTCGAGAAACCTGGATCGAGGCCGTCCTGAGCCCGGCAAATCAAACCTCGGGCTAATTTATCGGCAGCCTCGTTACCTGGATTCCCAGAGTGAGCCGGCACCCACTGGAGCTCTACCCTGCGTGGTAAGTTTTTGGTGGGGGTGTTCAACAACTCCCAAGCAGGGGCGTGAATCCTGCCTCTCGCGAAGTTGAACAGAGCCGTTTTGGAATCGCTAAAGATGTAGTTTGCATTGGAATGTACAAGGGCTAGGGCAATGGCGGTTTCCTCTGCCTCCTCAGGCGTACAGCCCGAGGGATGGCGGTGTGTGAGGGGCTGTGCTAGGGCTGGTTTTTAACCAACAGCTACAGCTTCATGAGTTGTGCACGCGGCGTCTACCCAAATGGCGTCCTGGGCTTGTCCATAATACTTGTGTAGGGTCTTAGCGCGAGCCATGCGGCGAGGGATGTGGTACTGGGGATGAACGTTCCGGGGAAGGGGTTTCACAACGAGGGGGGTATGAATGTGTCGAGGAATAGCTATAAGGGATGTCTGATTAGCGGGAATGTTGATGCGAAGGGAAGCGAGGATATGCCTGCCAGTTGCGCTCGCGGCAAGTCTCAGATACTGTGTCTGGAGGTGCGCGTCTACTAGTTCCTGAATGGTGTTATGCATGCCTAGTTCAAGGAGCTTGGCTGTGCTAGTGCTGCGGGGTAAGTTTAAGGCTGGCTTGGTTGCTAGACGAATCATGGCGTTCACTCGCTCTGTTTCCACGCGGTTGAGCTTAAGATATGGGGTGGCGTATAAAATGCGGCTAAGTGTAAAAGCATGCACAACTTTCATGCTGACCGCTTCGTCTAAACCTTTGTGCAGGGAGGATACGCGGCGTAGAAGTTGCAACACAGATTGCGTGGATGCCTTGAGTGTTTTAAGGGTATGATCGTTGCGTCCTGAATCCTGCAAGTAAAGCCCAAGGATACGGAGGGTTCGGGTGACGGGGATAGGGGTTCCTTGGAAAGCGATTTGAATGGGCGAGTTAGCTGCAGATTTCGGTCTTATGAGGAGAAGTGCGGATTTAGAGGGGGAGCATTCGAGCCCAATAGCTGACGCATGAGCAGAGATGGTGTCAGCTGCTAATTGAAGAGTTTCCTCAATTTCTCCATCACATCCATGAGTGGTCCATGCGGTAATATCATCAGCGTACAAGGTATGCCTTAGGTGTGGGATGAGAGCGAGTTTATGAGCTAGGGGGATGAGAGCAGTATTAAAGAGAAGAGGGGAAAGGACCGCGCCTTGGGGGGTTCCAAGTTCGCCGAGTGTATAAGGTGGTGTGCTCAGTTCTGCTATGTGCAGGGAGGCAGTGCGCCCCGAGAGAAAGGCGCGAACGTAGTTGTAGGTATTTGAGCCTACCTGTAGTGCCTGCAGTTCTCGCAAAATGGCATCGTGTCGAATCCTGTCAAATGCCTTTGTGAGGTCAACCGCCAGAATAGCTTTAGTGAGGTGGGGGATCGTGTCATCAAGCACGTCATGTGTAATTTGTAGTAGGGCATCCTGTGCAGATAGGTGCGCACGAAAGCCCAGCATGCTGTGCGGAAAAAGGTGGTTGTCTTCCATGTACGTGGTTAGTCGGGCAAGAATTATGTGTTCGAATGCCTTGCCGAGACAAGATGTCAGAGAAATTGGTCGGATATTCTCTATGTTGATGGGTTTGTGGGGTTTAGGAATAAATATGATTTTTCCATGCTTCCAGGTGGCAGGGAGTGTACCTGACTTCCAGCACTCGTTAAAGTGGGTGACTAGATGAGATATGGAGGCATCGTCAAGGTTTCGGATGGCAGCATTGGTAATTTGATCTTCCCCGGGTGCAGTATTGCGTAATTTCAAAAGGGCTGTCCGAAATTCCGCCTCTGTAATAGGGGCGTCAAGCTGGGCTTGAGGTGGACCCATGTACTCGGGGTGCCTACAAGGGTCACCTGGGGTGGTATATGTTGATTTCACCTGCGCGAGGAAGGCGTTCGTGTCCTGCCTGTGGTTATGAGTAAGGCGGCGAATACTAAGGCGTGTCTGGGTTTTAGATTGCGTGGGGTCTACCATGTGGCGTAAGAGGTGCCAGGCACGGGTTGTGGACAGATTGCTGCGGAGACTGTCACAAATCTGATTCCAATTAGCTTTGCAAAGAGTGGCACTGTGGTGTTCTATTTGAGTCTGAAGCTGTGCGAGTTTGAGTTTTAGTTTCCTATTGTGTTTTTGAGTTTTCCATCTGTGTGTTATGCGTTCTTGAGCTTGAAGGAGGTGCGCGAGCTTACTGTCAATTACGGGGGTGTCTGGGGTAGTGTCTAGCGTTCGGGTATGTTGGCGAATGTCCTCCTGTAACTGGGTAGTCCAGGTGTCTAGGTCGAAGGGTACCTGTGTTGACTGTACGTGTTCCTGGCGAAATTTTCGTAACTGGTCCCAATTAGTTTGTCTAACGGTAAATTTGCGCTGAGGGCGGCGATAGCTTAGTGTTATGCGAATTAGGTGGTGGTCGCTGCCTAGTGTGGTTTGCGTTCTTTCCCACTGCAGGTGGGCCACATTTCTTCCAAGCGTGAGATCTGGGCTGGTATCTGTAGTAACACTGTTACCAACACGCGTAGGCAGGCTGAAATCATTATAGATGGACAAGTGGAGGACCATCATTTCATTGCAGAGAACTGTGCCTCTGTGGTTTGTGCGCCGATAGCCCCAGTCCACGCGTGCACAGTTGAAGTCACCGGCAATGAGTAGGGGATTTGATCCAGCCAATTGCGCCACGGATTTGAGGAGTGGAGGGAGTAGATTAACTGGCTGTCGTGGTAGAAGATAGCAGTTAAGAACGAACAAGGAAGATTGTGTAGGGATTGGAGGTAAAATTTCGATGAACGTGTGAGCGATAGGTGTGGTAATTGTGTGTTCCATGTAATGCAAAGTGTTGCAGACGTATGTGACCACCCGAGGAAGATCAGTAGAGTCCGAGGGGATAAGAGCGTATCCGGGAAGTTGTTTGCAAATGTTTGCGTCCTGAATTGCGATGATGTCTGGTGGGGATGAGGAAGTAGCGATAATTTGCAGCAGAGGATCGCGCTGACGCCGAAAGCCCCTGCAGTTCCATTGAATAATGTGTAAAGAATTATGGTCCGTCGGAGGAGCTATGCTGTAGCGTAGAGGGGCGAAGGAGGGGTGTGGAGGGTGGCACTGTGGGAGGAGAGGCCTATGAGAGGCTAGGAACAAGGTGATGTAAACGCTCCTCTACCTTGGCCATGATGCTAGTTATGACGGTATCCATTAAACGGGTAATGGTAGTTTCAATCAAAATTTCGCACTGTGCAGTGACCTGTGCAGTAATTCGGTCTGCGAGCCTAGCTTCTAAGTTTTTGGCGAAGTCCTGAAATTTTGCTTCCAAGTCTATGGGTTGTGCTGGCGTCTCATCAGGCCTCCTCTTTTTCGAAGGAGGTTCGACAGGTGGCGAGGTGGGTGGAGAGGATTAGGGTGGAGGATTTGGGGGTACAGCGGTGGAGGTAGAGATGGCTGCCTTGAGCTACCTAACCTCTTCCCGCAGAGCAGTCACTTCGTGGTCCTGAGAGGTCGGCGTTTGAGTCCTGGCGGCCTTGGAGGCCCACGTAGAGGTAGTGGGAAGGGTCGTTTGCAGCGGGGGAAAGTCCTTCTTGCTAAAGGGCTTTGTTTACTGTGGTGGCGGGCTGCGTTGTTTCGGAGTTGTTTGTCTTGCCTTGCATCAGCCAATACCCGTGAGGTGCTCGCCCCCACACAGAATGCAGATCGGGATGCAGGAAGGAACAGCTTGCGGGTCATGCTTGTCCCCGCACCGCGTGCAGAGACCAGTCTTGGGGTGGGGGCAGACGTCATATCTGTGGCCCGGTCGGCGACAGTTGGTGCAGGCATCTGGACTGCCCTTGTACGCCGTGCATCTATAAACCACACTCATGTAGCGTATGGTATGAGGGACTGGTCCATGCGCAAAAGTGATTAATATGGACAGCGTCCTCCCCATTCTGCGTGCTGCGATAATATGAGCGTCCGGGTTGCGGGTCTGGAGGTCTCGTAGCATCTGCTCCGGGGTTTCCGCCCAGTAGGCCTGCGAGATGACTCCACGTACAGCTGCGGGCGGCGGTGCGATGTAGGCGGCGACAGGGTAACTGGTCCCTTGGATTACCACTTCCTTGAGTTGGACGAGGTGCAGGGCGGTTGTCTCCTGGTGGGTAGCGACGGTGAATGTGTTATTCGTAGGATTGATCCGGAGGTGAAAGTCCCCTAGGTCCCGGCCATCGGCAGTGACTTGCAGGGCTTGCATAAGGGGCTGCGCCATGGCTCCGTTCAAAGCGAGCCCGCCTCTCGGTCGAGAAACTACCCGTATGGTGCCGGGCGGGAGCGAAGCAAGGTGTTTACTTCGCTGCGAGACTGCGTGCGACACGCGCAGCTGTTGCTGTTGGGCACGGTAAGTCGGCTTAAAGGGCGCAGGGGCAGCCGCGGCCTGAGCACCGACGGCGGACACGGCTGTTTGTGTGGGTCCAACCAGGGTATTCGGGCTTGGTTCTCGCACCTGGTATGCGCGGAGCACTGCGGTCCACTCACTGGGTCGGGACGTTTCAGGGTCGAGGTTGTCGCCCTGCGCTTGCACCTCCATTGCTTTTGGGGTAGGTGCGCTGCCGGTGATAGGCCTAGCCTCAAGCGAGGCGAGGCCCAGCGCGGCGGCTGGCGAGGAGCGAACTTTATGACGTCGGTGCGGTTACAAGAGAGGACTGGATCGAATAATGGTTGTAGCGGTTGGAAAGCGCTCACCTTTAGGAAACGCTGGACATAAGAGGTGAGCTGTTGAGCGTTTGTTGCGCATGAAAAGAAGCCGAGAAGCGGATAGACGGAGTAAGCGGAAAGAGTGCAGTCAACTCTTGGGACGAAATTCGTCGGCGAGTCGTCAGTGATCTGCCCTGGCGGTAGCAGGCACGGCCGTCGTGGTTCGCTACAATTGCCCCGGGAACGAAGAGGAGCCACCCTGGCGACTTACGGCGAGGGCAAGAGGAGTGGATCGTAGTATGTCTTCAGGCGGCTGACGTGAACGGTTTCCCGGCCCTGATGGCGCATGTCCGAAGAGGCGTTGTCGGCTGCACGATGTAATTTACCGGCGACGTTTGCTGGAGAACGCGATAAGGCCCGTGGTATTCCGTGCGTAATTTTGACGACAGTCATGGTGGTGTGCGCGGGATCCAACCGGAAAAACATGTTGCCTGCTAACGTTATCGTGGTGATGCTTTTGGCGGCCTTGGGATTCGGAGGTAAAAGAGCGCTCCAACTGGCGGAATTCCTCTGCATGCTTCGCGGCTTCGGAGAGGGGCGTGCACTCGCAGGCGTCGGGTGTATAAGGAAAGATGGTGTCCATCGTGGAGGACGGCTCACGCCCATACAGAGGGAAGAATAGGGTAAAGCTGGTGGTTGACTGCGTGGCGGTGTTGTTCGTGTATGCAACGAAAGGGAGGACGGCATCCCAGTTGGCCTGATCTTCCGCGACGTACATCGTGAGCATGTCACCGAGAGTACGGTTGAAGCGCTCGGTCAGCCCGTTAGTTTGAGGATGGTAGGAAGTGGTGGTCCGATGTACAATGCGGCATTCGGCGAGCAGAGCTTCAACGACGTGTGAAAGGAAGGCACGGCCTCTGTCACTGAGCATCTCGCGCGGCGCGCCGTGGCGAAGAACAAAGTGATGGAGCAGGAACATAGCAATTTCGCGGCTAGTAGCCGCAGGAAGGGCGGCTGTCGCAGCATACCGGATGAGGTGGTCGACGCCGACGATAATCCAATGGTTCCCACAGACCGTACAGGGAAGCGGGCCGTAAAGGTAGACGCCAACGCGATCGAAAGGACGTGCTGGGAAATGGAGTGGTTGTAAGGGGCCGGTCACACGGGGCGAGGATATTTTCCGGCGCTGACAGGCGATGCAAGAATGGACATATTTTCGAACATAGGCGTACATGCCATGATAATAGCAACGCTGGGAAATTCTTTAGAATGTCTTCAGTACACCAGTGTGCGCACACTGAGGGTCAGCGGGGTAAGAGGCGCAAATTTCTGATCGTAAATGGCCAGGGAATCGCGAGAAGGCGCAACGTTTTGTAATGAAGACACGGCGTCTATGAGGGACGCGAGCCACGGGTCTTTCCGCTGCTGCGCAGGCATATCAGCGTTGGTGAGAGAAGAAAATACGGGAAAAACTCTTGAAGGGGAAGAGCCCACCGAGCGAGGTGACCGGATGGATCTCTAATGGACGATAACCAGCAGAGCGCATGGTGGTTCCTGACGACGTCAAGCCGGCGGCCGTGTAGACAGGGTCGGAATTTTGTTCGCGCCCATAAATAGCTAAACATTCCTTCTCTGTAACTGAGTAGTTGGATTCAGCTTTGGTAAGCACGCGACTCGCATACGCGACGACGTATTCTTCAAAACCATCTTTTCGCTGGGCCAAGACAGCTCCGAGCCCAACGCCATTTGCATCCGTATGGACCTCGGTAGGCACTGTGGGGTCCAAGTGACGGAGTATTGGCGGCGAAGTCAAAAGATGGCGCATGGTAGTGAACGCTTCGCCGCACTCGGCCGACCAGCCAGATATGTTATTGTTCCCGCCAAGTAGGTTCGTCAGTGGCGCAATATTGGACGCAAAATTGTGTACGAAGCGCCGGAAATAGGACCACTGACCTATGAAGCCTCGAAGTTGTTTAGGAAATTGCGCCACAGCACGAAGCTTGGGCGGGTCAGGGAGAATACCTTC
Source organism: Amblyomma mixtum (assembly GCF_055824585.1). Taxonomy (NCBI): domain Eukaryota; kingdom Metazoa; phylum Arthropoda; class Arachnida; order Ixodida; family Ixodidae; genus Amblyomma; species Amblyomma mixtum. The sequence goes on along the minus strand of NC_143020.1, from coordinate 30,911,915 downwards.
CATGGAGACGATGTGCCCCGAGATGGTGAACTGCCGAGCTCCGAAGTGGCACTCCCTGAGATTAATCTGCAGTCCGGCGTCGTTGAGGCAAGTCAGAACCTGGTGCAGGCGCGTGAGGTGCGTAGAGAAATCTGCCGAAAAGACAACGATGTCGTCCAAGTAACAGAGGCACGTGTGCCATTTCAGCTTGCGTGAGACGTTATGCGTCATTCTTTCGAACGTCGCTGGCGCGTTGCGCAGGCCAAATGGCATAACTGTGAACTCGTAAAGGCCATCAGGAGTAACGAATGCAGTCTTCTCACGGTAAGGGGCAGCCATCGGGACCTGCCAGGAGCCCGAACGGAAGTCAACTGAGGAGAAGTATTCTACGCCTTGGAGACATTCAAGAGCGTCGTCGATGTGGGGAAAGGATAATTGTCTTTGTTGGTAAATTTGTTGAGTCGCCGGTATTCGACACAAAATCTGATAGAACCATCTTTCTTTTTGACCAGCACCACTAGAGAAGACCAAGCGCTGTGAGAGGGTCTAATGATGATGCCACGGTGCAGCATGGCCTCAACGTGCTCACTTGTCACTTGACGCTCAGCCGCAGACACGCGATAGGGGCGTTGCTGAAAAGGCGGGTGGAAGCCGGTCTCAGTGCGATGAGCCACGGCGGATGTACGGCCTAAAGTTTGATGGGCGGCATCGAAAGCGGAGCGGAATGTGTGGAGAAGGGCTGAGAGCTGTGCACGGTAGGTGGACGAAAGACTATCGTCGATGGCGGCGCGGAAAAGTTCGACAGGCTCAGGTTCAGCAGCGGGCTCGGAATACATCGCGTTTACTGAGAGACTGCTGGCTACCTCGTGGACATTAAGGTCAGAGAGAAGGCAAACAGGTCGAATGCACCAGAAGGTAGCGGTAGGTTCTTGCGGCGTACAAAGAAAGCAGATGGCGTAAATAAAACGGTGTCATCCGACGCGCCACTGCACGACAGTGAAACGAGGGCAGTTGCTTCCGGCGCAACTTCGACATCTTCAACGATGGTGACCTTCAGTGGCCAGGGGACAGAGGTTTCAGTAGTAAGCTCGTCGGAAAAAGCAGAAAATTCAACTTCGGCGCGGGCGCAATCGATAACGGCGTTGTTGTGTGATAGGAAGTCCCACCCGGGAATAATATCATGTGAGCATGAGGACAGCACCAGGAATTCGACAGGATACAATATATCATCTATGATGACCAGCGCTGTGCATGAGGCCAGAGGGGCGATGTGCTGTTCACTTGCGGTGCGGAGTGAGAGAACCGTAAATGATGTCGTGACTATGCGCAAACGGCGGCAGAATTTTTCGCGAATCATTAATACCGATGCATCCGTGTCGATAAGCGTTTGTACCGGCAGTCCGTCGACGATGAGCTGAAGAACGTTGCGTGGGTAATACGAAAGCCTTGAGCTATTCGAACAGTGCGCAGGTCTTGCCTCCGGAACTGTGGAACTTAGTTCCTCGCTTCAACGGAAGGAGGGCGACGGCGCATTGGTGACAGTGAGCGGCGACGTGGTGATGGAGAACTTCGGGACTCGTAAGGACGACGGTCTTTGGATTAGCGTCCACAGGCGAGGTCGGAGGAGCCGAATGAAGCAGCTGAGATGGATGCACAGTGGTTGAGATGGCTGGCGAGGCCACCATGCGACGGCTACAGTGGCGGGCGACATGTCCCGGGTACCCACAGGAGTTGCAGATGGGACGGTTATCCGATGTGCGCCACGGGCTGTACAGCCGCTGCGGCGACGGCGGAGAAACCGGTGCTGGTCGGAAAGACTGGGCCGGGCGCAGGACGGCATTACGAGGTGGAATATTCATGGGCACGGAGCGCGCCGGCACTTCTGCGTGGGCCATCCGTGAGAGTATCGGAGGTTGTTGGTGATATTGAGCCTCGGCATAGGTGACGGAGCGACCGAAGTTGCTTGATGCGCAGTAGGAAGAGCCTCGGCATCTTTTTGGCGGATGACCTCCTGTACTGGCGCCACCACAGGAGATGCAGAGTCGTGACTGAAGGGCACGAACGAGAGCTGACGCGCGACTACCTACTGAACAAACTGCTTGATCTGCGCTGAGAGTTGCGCCTGGTCGGTGTCAGACGTGAGGGAAGCAAGGGACTCCTGCTGCGAGAGCGGAGAACGGGTGAGGATGCCTCGCTTCCGAAGTTCGTCGTAGTGCTGACAATGGGTAATGACGTTGGCGACTGTGATGGGATTGCGTGCTAGAAGCATCTTAAACACATCGAAGTTTATGCCTTTCATGATGCTCTCAATCTTGGCGCTCTCAAACATAGAGGCATCCACGTGTGTACAAAGGTTTACGACGTCTTTGATGTAGCTGGTGAAATTTCACCAAGCAGCTGAGCCCTATTTCGCAGGCGTTGTTCCGCGCGCAGCTTGCGCACCGCAGGCCTGCCGAATACGTCGCAAAAATGGGTTTTGAAGGCTGACCACGTGGTGATATCGGCTTCGTGGTTCCGGAACCATAGATTCGCGACGTCTGAAAGGTAGAATACGACGTTATTTAGCTTGAGGGCATCATCCCATTTGTTATGGGTGCTGAACCGTTCGTAGGATGCCAACCAGTCTTCGACGTCATGATCGCCGGTGCCACTGAAGACATCCGGATCGCGCTGCCGGAGCGCTCTAGCGCAGAGAAAGGTGGGGTGGGTGGGGCAAGACTGGACGGCTGCGAATGTCCAGGGCGTCAGAAGACCGCAACCACCACCAAATAAAAGGGGGTTTCACGGCAAGCGATACAAATTGGGAGAGCAATACGGCGGGTAGCGCAGATGATGGCCAGTTATCCGGAACCGATCTCGTGCAGTGCGGCGGCTCTTCGTCTTTCACTGGCGCTTCGTGGCCAGTTCACAGGAACCGATCTCGTGCAGTGCGGCGGCTCTTCGTGTTTCACTGGCGCTTCGTGGTCAGTTCACAGGAACCAATCTCGTGCAGTGCGGCGGCTCTTCGTCTTTCACTGGCGCTTCGTCTTCGTCGGCGAGTCGTCAGTGATCTGCCCCGGCGGTAACATGCGCGGCCGTCGTGGTTCGCTACACGGGTAACAAATTTTCAGAGAATGCGTTTGCTGCAGAAAAAAGCTGTCTGGTCCATCGCGAATGTACCATTCCCTTTGCCCACAAGAAATATCTTTATAAATAAGGATATCCTTTCAATCTTCGCACTATACATTTACAGGCTTCTATTATGCTATAAATACTCTTGACGACAACGTCATAATCCCTTCATTGTACTTGGACAACTGAGATAAAACAGCAACTGCTCTGACACCAGACACAAAAAAACTTGGATCACTGCTACACCAAAAACTTACTCTTTGAACCAGTCTTTACGTTGCAACCTTCCCGTCTTGCTAAATAATTAGGCCAAAACCATTTTGATACTACCATCAATTGAAAACAGGAAATCTGTGACTACTGCCGTGACAATTTCTGTCTTTGAAAGAAGCAGACATATGAATTTCCTTCTTCAATGTTTGCGATATCAATACAATATATTATACTTAGTTTGTGATATATACACTACATATTTCAGTTATTTGCAAACATTTGCTTTAAATTTATGCGTGTATTGCGATTTCTTGCATGTGTGTTCGTGCTTCGCGTAAGTGTGAATCTGTATGGCCTACCCATCACACGTTGAATTAGTGTGAATGATGTTATCCTCGCCTTCCTTCTGTACTGCCACTATCTCAAGAAAGCGCGACCTTCAGTCTAGCTATTACTATAGCTTGTATTTACGACTCCTCCTTTGTAAGATAGGAAAATAACCTGGAACTTCAACTCGACCTTCGTGCTCGCGAGACCATAGAATTGCCTGCTCTCAAACGGTGACGCCAATGAGATCTGCAAAATTCCACAAAATGGTGCACGGATATTGCTTGCTGTAAACTACTAACCTCTTGATATGACCACAACTTTTTTACTTTTTCTTGGAGAGTTCCAGTTACGATATCTTAGATTAAAAGTCTAACTTTATAACAGAAGAATGGCCTGAGGGGCGAGTTGGTGCATGATGAAATGAACGGCGGCGCAACAAGAAGAACACAACAAGAGAGGGGACACCACATGCGCACACTACCAACTGTTTATTGCATGGACCTTTCCATATGCCACCTTTCCATGCAATAAACAGTTGGTAGTGTGCGCATGTGGTGTCCCCTCTCTTGTTGTGTTCTTCTTGTTGCGCCGCCGTTCATTTCTAACTTTATCTCCCCTACATTCAATACACTTCAGGCTAGTCGGATGCGATTCTATGCTCTGCATATAAAAACACATCAGGCAGATCGTATGCAATTGAGTCGATGCCGTACTGCGTAAAATGCATAAAATGGCATTGCATAAAATATGACAGAAATGTAACAAAAGATGCTGAGAAATCTATGTCCCATAGGTTAATACTAGTAGGCGCTTTCTGATACGGGCAGACTGCTATGAAACCACCAAAATTATTATGTAACTTTGTGAAAATTTAAGAGCTGCGAATAATTGCTTCTTGTTCCTAATATTTCAAATTTTATTTTGATATACCGAGTTCAGTTTATACACCAAAATCCGCGAAATTATATATTGAGGAGAGGATTAGTAATTTTTTGCATTTTTCTATGCGATGCCATTGAGTATTCTTTTCATGTGCGATAGTGACTGCTCCTTTCAACTGAATAATTTTTCGTCGCATAGGCCGCGAGCGCTTTTTTTCCTGGAGTCTATCAGAATGCGCCCATCATGGCTTGGATTGGACCAGGCTCTTCCCGCTCGGCAACCGAGCGTTCTAACCCCGAAGACACCCATACGAAACCGTGCGAAAAATACTCAAGCGTGCTGAGATGAAAGAACAGCAAGGCAAGAGAGTCGCAAAGGAAGGTAGCGGTAGCTCCTGTTAACAATATTTACCCATCTTTTGGCTGAACATCAGTGAAAATGCTTTAACCCGAACAGATCGCAAACGGGCAGAGTGGGTGTCGCAACAAACGCGTATTAATGCCATCCTGGTCGAAATCAAGAGGGAGAAATGGGCTTGGGCTGGGCATGTAACGTGACGGCAAGATTATCGCCGGTCCTTAAGAGTAACGTAGTAAATTCCAAGAGAAAGCGAGAGTTGCAGGGTTGTCTGGAAAGATAGGTGGGCAGATGAGATAAGAAGTTCTCGGGTATACGTTGTGTGCAGCTGGTAGAGGACAGGGATAATTGGAGCGACATGGTCGAGGCTTTTGTCCTGCAGTCGGTGTAGTCAGGCTCGTGATGATGACGATGATTAGTTACAGGATTTGAAAACAGATTGAAAGAAAAAGCCCGGAAGTGTGGAATGGTTTTTGTAACCTCGACCTGTGTACCCTGTAAACGCGAAGCTGGCAGCCGCCTTGCGTCTTGCAGCTGTGCCGAAGCGAGGCATCCGCTGCACAAATATTATCAGGTGACATTCTGTTCAGAATAAGTACACCACATAATGTAGGAGGCCGAGTTCTATCCCACGTCCTTGTTCTCAACAGCTGCCTGCTTCAACAAAACTGAGGTGCAGGTAGATTCGGTGTTGACATGCACCGAAGTACGAAATCAAACACATTCAGTTGCACAGCACCTTAGATAGTTTTGAAATCACATAAAAAGTGTTCAGTGCCAGGACTAAACCTTCCATTTAAGTGAAAACTGCAGTGATAAAATGCCGCAGAACATTTAGTGTGCGGGCTTTCGCCGCTATTCTTTTTCGACCTGAAGCAAGGAAGCGGACATTTCTGGCTACTGATTATAACCCGACTCCAGCGCAACACGAACTGCAAAGAGGTTTGAACAAATGCAGAAAATCTCCTCTCCAGCTGCACATTTCTCGTCTAGAGCAACCTCTTGGCAGTAATATTATTAGCATGAAGTTAGTGCTTTCCAAACCCACTATTGCAGGCACAATGGTTTCTAGCGCGGCAGCCTTTGTGTCTCCCGAAAACACCATTTTTCTGGCACAACTGGAGTCGCTTACGCACGTAGATTTTTATTGTTAAGTGAGAACACGCGCGACGAATAACCATTTCTCTCGGTTTTATTGCTGTGCGCCCGTTTTATTTCACTTGGTTTGTGTAACATACCATAGAAAAGAATTCATGTTCTGAAAAAAAAAATATGCTGCTTTCGAGAGACAGAAAGACTGCGTCGCTAGAAACCATTGTGCCTGCAATAGTGGGTTTGGAAAGCACAAACGTCATGCCAATATTTTTAGTGTCAAGAGGCTGCAATGTACGAGAAATATGCCGCTGAACAAAATGTGCAGATGGAAGTGTCTCTGAAACATGCTTCTTTATTGCCAGTGGATGTTAAGAACAACTTATCTACCTTGTTAACCACCAATGTCAGGGGTAATGTCAGAAAATTTTCATGCCATTGTTACTCCACGACCAAACCTAGAGTTTCATTTTTCAGGGCGTAGTCGTATTGTTAACAGAAAGAAGTTGTGCGCCACTTTTCACGTTGCTAAGCAAACTTAAGTCGACAAAGTGTAGGAGTAACGCACATTAGGAGATGAACTGAGCAGACGCTGCGGAGATGCAGTTCATAGTATTGTTGTATTAACTATTTATATTATTTCGGTAACAATTCCATGAGAAACAGATTTTTAGTATCATTTTTCTTTAAAGGCTAACAGTATTGCCATTAACTATGATTTCCGCCGGTTTTACACCTTAAGCAGCGGTCTTTGTATGAAATGTTATCTGATATACCTCCCGAGAGAAACCAAAATTTTATGGTAATACATTTATGAATCAGATATACATAAGTTGTCAAATCTCTCAAATCTCTCAAATCTCTCCATTATCCATTATCCATTAAAGCCTCTTTCATTCCTTCCTCTCTGTAGGTTTTTGTTATTGGTGTGCAAACACTGAGAGCAAACGTTGTACGGGATTGCGGCTGATAGACCGAATTCTTAGAATGTGACTGGCTGGAATTTTACTGCTTTTGATATACACTGTTGAGCCACGCCATGGTGACTCTGTGGTTACGGCGCTCGGCTGCTGACCCGAAAGACGCGGGTTCGGCCCCGGTCGCAGCGGCTGAATTTCGATGGAGGCGCTTCTTGAGGCCCGTGTACCAGAGGCCCGTGTACTGCGCGATGTCAGTGCACGTTAAAGAACCCCAGGTATTCGAATTTTCCTCAGCCGTTCACTACGGCGTCCTTCATAGCCTGAGTGGCTTTGGGACGTTAAACACCAATAAACCTAATACATGCAACTGACGGTTTAGCAGTGCCCCGTATTGCTATCATAAATGTTACTGCTTTAAGTCTGAGTAGTTGGCAAACATAGAAAACTGCACTGTTAGTCTTTGGCACTATGGGAGCTAATTTAACAAGAAAGTTCGGCTAGTTGGTGCTGGACACTGCCTGCAACATGTTAAGTAGCACGTATAAAACAGTGCTCAAAGACAGAGAAGCAGACTTTACACATGCTAGACATAAATTGAAGTTAATAGATATTTAAAATAAGATTCTCAATTCGCCAAATCTCATGCGCACACGCGCAAGAAACTCAACTTTGCCATTTCTTTTCTTTTGGTATCAAGCAGTCACAAAAATTACTGCTAGCTGATGCGCGTGTTTTTTAATTGCTATTCATGACAACTCTTTTGCAGTGAGGGCACTTGAAGGAGCGCTTACGCACTCGTCTCCTGCTTTATCAATGCAAAAAGCTTTAAAAACTTCCCTGTCAGCCTACCGGAGTCGCTTCAGCAGCCGAGTGCGGTAAAAGGGAGCGGTGCACTTTTCTACTTTGTTCCCATTGTTGACAATTTCGCACTTACGGCAATGGGTAGCCAAATGGCCTACGGCCATCGGAGGAGAAACTTGTCTTGTGCTTCCTCAGCCTTTCACTGAGGCACTGGCCGATCTGGCCTATCACTTGCCGAAGGAAATTGGAACAAGGTAAAGCACTCCGACGCTGCCGTTTACAAATTTTGTGGCGTGCCTAATGCGCTAAGATTAACCTTCGCCGGTGCTAATAACCAAGCTGCACATCCCTGCCATGTTTGACTGTGCCGAAGAAATGACCCGAACGCCGCACTCTCCCGCCTTCTTGAGGCGACGGGACAAGCTGTTCATGCTGGGCACAGCGACGGGACATCCCTGAGAAGTGTCACTGCTACCGCCTGAAGGACGAGAAGACATTGTAGAGAGCGTTTTCAACGTTCTTACAGAGTGTGGGAAGAATTTGAAATTTTCCTGCGAGGTTACACTCGAATGTTGTTTCCAATACCCTGATCTTAACAACAGCTATATTAACAGTTCGCTCGTTTGGACAGATTTACCTTGCTCAAAAAACCTACTCTAGAATACAATTCGACCCAATTGAAAGTAGTCAAGCGAGGATTGACTTTGAGTCGCTTAAGAGCTGTACTTCCAAAATCCTGAGTTCACAAGGTTAACTTTAGCTTTCAGCAGCAAGTTCCTCGCGTGCGCGACCCTGGATTCTCAGAGAGCACGGTCACGTCCGTCGTCGAGAGCCTGATTAAAGTGGTCAGGCTCGGGAACAAAAAAACAGCCAGCCTATCAGCACCACCTGTCAATTTAAACGATCGCTTTATTCGCCATGGTGTAGTTAGCGGTGATGTGTCTCAGAATGCAGCTAAGATGTGTAAATTAAAACAGATGTAAACTAATCCCAGATAGGTAGTTTATTTGGTAAAATGACTAGGTTCCTAACTGGAAAGGAAGTTTGTAGAGCACTATGTTTAAATAACTACTAATATTTGTGCTTATGAAACTGTGGGTGTCATCGCACCTGCAGCGCAAGAAATTTCGGTGACGCTCACGGGCCAACCTGGAACCCAATCTGCGAGCAACGTCCACAGACAGGCCTACGAAGACGCGAAAGGTGTGCTTAACGGGTTACGTGGTTGGCAAAGTTATATGGGAATTTTTAATTGAGCACCTGACAAACAAACCACTCGGCGATGCGCATCCCCAGTGACGTCCGAAAGCGCTGCTTTGACGCGCGGTCACGCGCATCTGGTTTAGTCCTTCCGAAGGCCGAAAATTCTTTTTGCCCTGAAGTTGCGAAGAGTGTCTGGTATTCAAAAATTCAGCAAAACAAATATAGATATAATGTGCGCTGAGCAACACAGCTCTCAAAAATTGGGGACCTTAACCATGATCGGTAAATTCAAAAATTCAAAAATTAGGCAAAACAAATATGGATATAATGTACACTGAGCAACACAGCTCTCAAAAACTGGGGAGCTTAACCTTGATCGGTAAATTCCTGACTGACATTAAAATAAATAAATGAACAAAATGGCTGCTTATTAGTTATGCTGGTTACTATATTTTATCTGTAATGCTATGCACAACAACGTATACAAAACCACGCCGACGAGAGCGCTGTTTTTGCTCAGAAAGCACTTTTTTGTCACTTCCTATCGTAAGTGAAACGCTGTGTATTTTTGCTTATTTTCTTGATACACTCTCAGTCCAATCCAGTCTTAATCCAATCTCAATTTTGTGCAGGGTGAGCACAAGACAGGAGCTGCCATAGCGCAAGGGTGAACTCTAGCACACACTACAGGGGTTAGGAGCCCAGGCAGCACGCCAGGATTGTACCAACAATCGCTCATTGTTGGAATACAGTGGCATCAATATTGGGCTGGCATTGGCATACAAGCACATTGCTACATTTTCCAACCTTGGCCCATACTTCACACCAAGATTGCTCCATTGTTCAGCCATTGTGGCACTACCAGCATGGGCATATCACTGGCCTTTCCACTCATACTTCATTGGTCCTGCAAGTATCGGTCCAATGTTCAGCCATGCTGGTACTACCACTGTGTACTGAACATCAGCTATTTCATTGATATCCCATTGTTGATGCCAATATTAGTCCCATGGATAGCCATTCTGGCCCTACCAATTTGTACTGAAAACCCGCTACTCCATTCATATCCCACTGTTGATGCCAAGATTGATATGTTCAGCCATTTGGCACTATCAATGCAGTCTAAGCACAGGCTTTTCCATTCATGACAGTGCATACAACCTGTCACATCAGTGGCTTAAAAACTGGCATGCCACTGCCGTTTTCTATTTACTACTCGCCAGTAAAGCCTATGTTAATTTTTATCTTCAGTGGACAACATTAATGCAAATGTTCACTCGTAAGCAACCATGCAAATATTCATAAAATGAGACAACCAAAGTATTCATGAAAAGAAAATTTATTTTACGAAAAAGTCCAAATAGAATTAATCGTTAGGGGCCGGGAAGGGTGGTGGCAGGGGCTGTCGGATGGGTGATGGCAGGGGCTGTGGGATAGTGGCAGGGGCTGTGGGGTGAGTGGGGGCAGGGGCTGTAGGGAGGGAGGGCCCTCGGGAAGTGGAACAGGCCAGGGGATTGGGAGGCACACATGCGGGCACAGTGTAGGGGGGTTTTCCCCGCATTCGCAGGTGCCGTGCTTGGTTGGAGGGGGGAGAAGACTTCACAAAGCGTCTCTTCCTTCCACCCCCTCTATCACATGAACCGGGCAGGCACCTGCGAATAAATCCTTGTGCCTCTGATGCATCAAATGCAGTTTTTCGCAAATGGCATCTGCATAGGAAAAGTGAACAAAGAAAATAGATATTATTTCCAGGCACACAAAAATCATGTCCATAATTTTAGAAAAAGGTAAGAAAATAAATTCCAGGAAATGGCCAATGCGAAATGCTGTACTGAAGGGCTCCAGATTAATTTTGGCCACCTAGAGTTCTTAATTTAAGATGCACCGACATCGCTTAGCACACGTGCTTCTTTGTATTTAGCCTCCAGAGCAATGCAGCTACTATGGATGGTGTTTGATCCCTCACTTAGAATCAGTAGCTGAGCACCTGGGTCAGGACATCAGGTAAAAAATATAGTAAACCGATATATTATTACGTGCCTCATAATCAAGGCAACATACAAAACCTTGACACAACTAAACAATGAAGCAAAAAATCACTAGAGGGGCCTCAATCCATTGACACTGAATTCTCGTTGCGATTGAGCACTTTGCACCTGCTAAGTGGCATCATAGATGCCTATAGATAGAGGGCAAGTGACTGCAGCTTCTATTACACACCGCAGGATCGAAGGGCATTTTCAGCTCCAATAAGCTTTCCAAACAATAAAATAAAAGTGTGAAAGCATGTTAATTAAAGGGAACATGAAAAACAATTTACTAAAGCTAGAATTTGTTGCCATCATTAAATACTTGTAAATGAAATCAAAACATAATTCTCTTTTCTATAAAATGGAGATAACGCATCTGTCCAACTTCCATTTATGAACTGTGTTGCGCTTCAACTGTCATGCACATCAATGAATTTTAACCTGACTCTAACTCTTTAACATGGCTTGCAAGGCATGGGCTTTGTCAAGTTGCGACGAAAGTCCACCGCTGGAATATATCGCACCTTGCGGAAAAATTTTACACTGTAGTTCAAAAGGTGTACTGTCTTGTTCCCTTATTGCGTCATCCTTTTGTTGATTCAACCATTCAGGCTATATACACGACATCACCTTTACATTTACCACTTGAAGCCAACACAGTCACTATACTTTAATTTGGCAATGAGAGTACACATCCCATTTCCTCAAAGCAAAGCTTTGATCAGCAGGCAACGGCACATAAACCAATCTAGGCGGTCTTAGGAGGGCAGGTCTGGAAGTGGAAGGTATCAGAAGCATTCCTTTCAACTGGACAACTCTGGCAGATCAATACATCATTCTGGAGGAAGCACTTGTAAACACCACAAGGTGTACAACACATGTACTGATAGGGTTACGCATTACTTGCTTCAAGTCTAAGTGAGCATCCTAGATGACCAAAGATATTTTGAATTACATAATCAATTATACCAGGTGTTTCCTGCAATATCCTGAAAACCGTGACACAGGACCAGAAGAAGTCACACACTTTTGGCGGACTTACAAATGATTATTTTTTGGCTCATCCACGTACTTGAAGCCATTTTCTGGCTCAAGCGCCCATGCAACTGAAAAAATCAAGCTCAATCATCTTTCCATCCCAGAAAAAAAACAGCAGTGCTTCACTATGCTAAAGATAGATGGCTCACGTATGCAGGATTGCTCATTCTTTTTGATTAAAAATGCTTCAACCAGTCCTCGCTCGTGCAAGGACTTCCCCCTGCTAGTAATGCTCGTGCGGTGAAACAGTGGCAAACATTTGCTACAGTCCCTCACATGCAATGCCAGGTTACTCCCTGTGCTCGGACGCAATGTGTTTCCTGGGGCATTCCTTCAGGCATTGCCCAGCCTACTCGATGTATACTTTCCCACAGCCCATGGGGTTGAATACACAACTCCCACCACACACTTTGTGAACCTCGTTTGGTGGTTGGTCTTGCATGCGTGTTCTCTGCACAGCCAGAGATGCGGGTGAAAAGACCAGATAGCTCATGATTGGCTGAAAACACCATGTTGATACCAAATTTTTCGGACGCTCTTTTCAGCCCATGGGAAATTTTATGGTAGAACAGGATCACCTCAGTGTTTCTTGTCCCATACTTCCATAAAATTTCCCACGGGTTGAAAGTGTGTCCGAACATTTTGGTATCCAGTTTGTGTTTTCAGCCTGCAAGAGCAACCACCAATTGGAGTTCACAGTGTGTGTAATGAGGGTTGTGTATTAAATCCATATGTCCAGTGGGAAAGCATACGTCAGGCAGACTCGGCAATGCCTGAATGAACGTCGCAGATAACATGGCAAGAAGTTGCAAGCAGGCACTGGTAGCAACTTTGATTTGTATGTGAACGACTGTAGCAGATGCCAGCCTCTGTTTCAAAGCATGAACATTATTAGCAGGGGTAAGTCAGGCATGAGCAAGAACTGCTTGAAATTCTTCCAACACATTATAAAAAAGATTAAGTGGTGCAAATCTTATTAGCAGGGGTAAGTCCAGGCATGAGCAAGAGCTGCTTGAAACACTTCTAACAAATTATAAAAAAGAATAAGTGGTTCTCTGTCCTTATCACAGAAAAAGAGTGGCGCTTTTTATCAGGAATGGAATGACGACTGGGCTTGTTTCATTTGCATGTGCCCTTGCAAAAATAAATCAGCTGTAAGTTCAGCGGTAGTGTGTGTACCGTCTCATCGACCTGTGTCTCAGTTTTTACTGTTTTTTTGCTAGAACTCTGAATAACATGTAACAAATTTGGTAAACGCTGTAAGCGATGATGCACGATATGAATGGTGCCAGCTTGCTGTGCTAAGGGCTGCCAAGTTATGAGATTACTCACTAGTGCATAAACCATAAATCCCTGAAAGAAAAGATTTCAGTCCTGCACCTTCTACTGCAGCACCCTATAAGAACCCACAAAGCCAAGCGTTCGAAGAAGTACTGTACTGTACTGTACTGTACTTAGAAGAAGTACTGTATTTTAAGTCACGCATATTATTTCAATAAATTTTTTACTGCTCCTGAAATCCCAACCTTTATAGAAACAGTCTTTCTAATTATTTCACACTTATTTACCTCTGCAAACGTTCCATAGTGAGAGGGCTGCCGGGTGGATCACAGATATTGAAACCAAGAAAGGCTCCAAGAAGGAGTCCCACTGCCTTGTCCAGACTTGTCCGCTTGTCCACTCCTCTCTGTCGACTGCAAGGGCAAGTAGGTGGATGTCGCCCACACCTGAGCCTGCATGAAAACAAAATTACTAGCACGTAATACTATTGAGTCAAACGGTTTGCTCTGTAATTTCAAGACTAATACAAACTACGCATACGGCAAGCTTGGTGCCATAGGAAAGACATCAGAGATTATACTCGGTTCACCCTTAAGGCTACAGGGCAGCGAAGGCTCTCGGTCTGGCCTGATCTTTTGCTTTCGAATATGTATTCCTAGCAACATGCTCGTTCTAGAAAATCGGGTCCCGCTTGCACGAAGCTATCACAGCTTGCTGCAGGCACACCGGACCTCGGAGTTATCACGTCAAACTACGGCCAGTGCAGCAGGAACATACACAACCAGCGGGCCGACCGCCGCCGCCTCGCACGGCTGCAGCGTTAGGAGCCGGGGCGAGTACAGCCGACCGAAGAGCTGCCGGACAGTTCCGGACAGACGAAATAGGCGCGGCAGAGTGCGAAAGTAAACGATACAGGCGTGCTCGAGATGTCCCCGCAAAAAACGAAGGGAAAGGCGAACGCACCTAGTGCAGGTAGAAGCAATACGGCAGCGAACACGCGGGATCATCGCGATGCGGGCCGATCGAACCCCTGCGGCTGTTCTAAAAACTGGAGGCAGGCCACGTCTTGCGCAATACGATCGTGCGTGCTATACTTTTGGAACAGTAAGAGTTTTAAAAACATTGAGGACGATTTAATTCGAAAGCCGAATATGCACCGAAGGAACACTATGGGGTAATAGCTGTCACACCACATCTTAACAGCCGCGCGACCAGCAGTCTAAGCAGGCCGCGCAAAAGCACGACAGTGCGTTGTTTACAACAGCCACAAGTGCGCTATCGGCTTGCGTGTTCCCTTCACCTGTGTGTAGAAGCATACAAGGCCACCTCTTGCGTTAGGAAGGAGCGGGCTCACAGAGAACGCACAGAATAAAGTTTGCAGAGATGGTAACCCTTGTGTAGGAAAGCGGACGAGCACAGCGCGAGACGAATCCACGACGGGCTTGAAGCGAAAAACATACGTACGCTGGCGGCCGCGGTGTGCACGCCACGACGGCTCGAACAAGTCTCTCCGCGCTGGTGTCATACACCACGTTCCGAAAGAAAAATGTAAGCAAATATAGTAAACATGCAGTACACCTACCGTAATTAGGGGCACTTAGTTTGAGACAGCAGCCGCTTCCGTGAATCCAAGCCTCGCCGTCTTCTCACCAACGAGAAAAAAAAACAAAATGGCGCGAGGACACGAAAAAAAAAGGCCCGCGCACACCGACCACGCCAAGATCGCACAAAGAGGCCAAAAAATGCTTCGTACGCAGAGTCCGCGCGACGCCAAACGCGACCGTATCGCGATAGGTCATCGGTCGTATGACGTTTGCGAAGAAGAGCTAATCAGAAGGCCGAGAATTTTGTTTACTTTTTGTGCTTCTCGTTGCTCTGCCCTCTCCCCCTGATTCACGCCGAAGGAACCGTCTTTTCGGAATACACCGGGGACCCGTCAAAATAGACCAAAGGGTGACCGTCAAAGTGACGGCTAGTTTTTACAGTGAGACTGTAAGAAAAGCGCATAACACTAGGACGGCTGATAAGCTCCGTTTACATGAGCGCGAGAGCAGCGTATCATGTCAACTTTCTCGTGCATGCCACTCATGTAAACAGGGAACATGCGCCAGGAAAATCCACTAGTCCCACAGGCAGGGCGCAGATCGGCAAGTGCAAGTCGAGTGCTGGCGTGAATAGAAACAGGTGCTCGTAGGGCGCCTAGATGTGCGTGCGCTTCTCTCCGCTTTCCCCTCCCGCGCATCGAGACACCCTAGTTTCGGGGCCCCTCTTCCGCCCTGGGCGCCTACACAATAACCTCTCGGAAGGAAAACAAAGCAGACTACGCTCAAGTCGTGTCCCCCCCCTCCCCCTACATCCGCGTGCCGTATGCTTACATGCGAGCACGGCGTCTCCCCTCCGCGAGGAAATTTCGGGAAAAGAAGATGCAGCACCAACTAGCCCCGCCACTTTGAATTACGATGCGCTACTGCGGTATTTATGTGAACGCGCAGCTCTTCTTAGAGAGCCTTCGTTCTCGCCAAAATAATTCTTCTTCAAGCTACAGGAGGGCTAATGCCCCATTAATCTCCATATCTCAGAAAAACCTTTCCAACATAGCTTCACGACTTGAGAACGGGGATGAAGATTTTTTATTTTTGTTTATCTAACCCACCCTTTTTTCCGCTCCAAGACTGCTCTCAATGTCGTAGGCAGCGCGACGCTGCCTACGACACGAAGTCGAGCTGTCTATTGCAGGAAGAGATTGTCGAACTGGTGAGATACTGCCTCTTCGAAATATGATAAAGTGAATGCAAGGGAAACATTCCAGAATCTCGTCCAATACTGCCAGCTTCTATAAATGGCACAGCCAAGACAGGAAAAACATTCGAGAAACTGGTCCAATAGTGCCGGCTTCGAAATATGGCTGAGCCAACGCAGGGAAAACGTCCGAGAAACCGGTCCAATACGGCGAACTTCTAGAAATGGCTTAGCCAAGGCGGGGAAAACGCCCGAGAAACTGGTCCAATACTGCCAACTTCTAAAAATGGCTGAGCCAAGACAGGGAAAACGCCCGAGAAACTGGTCCATTACTGCCAACTTCTAAAAATGGCTGAGCCAAGACGGGGAAAACGCCCGAGAAACTGGTCCAATACTGCTAACTTTTGAAAATGACTGAGCCAAGGCGGAAAGAACATTGGCAACGTGGGGCCTTCATAGGACCGTAGTTTGCCAACTCAATTCCTACATTGGACCACTGTCATGTGCTGCTTGGGAGAGATGTCTTCGTCACTACCTAAAATAACCTAAATCAGATGGCAGGCAGGAGCGAAGAAAGGATATAAATGAAGCAGAAGAACAGCTTAGCTTTCCGTGCAACCATACAACTGGCAAAGAAGTTCTATCAAATCCTATATTTAAGCTCCGCCGCAGAAAAGGCTGGAATGAAACGTCAGAAACAGAAACAACATAATACTGAACAAATTGCACTAAAAAGAGATGTACTGGTTTTCTGCGGGTGAATAGTGATGCCTGTATGAGTTGGACATACTTTGAAGTGTGGTCTGAGTTGTCAGTTCTGCATCACGTGTGTTCGATTATTTAAGAATAAAAGGAACGGTGGAAAGGTATTGCGTCTGAAAGGGGATTCGCGAAGAGATTCACCATTGCTTGTTCATCTGCAACGGTTGATTTCCTTAATGTATTTCGAAGTATCAAGAAGTAACAGGTGCGAGAACCGTGGCGATGTGTCGATGGGGTTATTGAATCTGGAGATACTGGCATGGTGAGGGGCTGATTTATCCAATCAGTGCCACTGTAATTCTAATGTACCATGAATTTAAGGACAAATGACTATTTTTATAAAAGATGTGTTCTAGCCCTGTGAAAACAACATTAAGCTGCAACCCATGAAGTGTGTAACTATTTTTCTCCCTCTGTGAGTTTGCATACCAGCAAAGATAAGTTATCTAACACTTCATATATTCCTTTTAATGATACAATGACCATTCAAAAGATGTCAAAGTGGGATTTATAATATCTTTTGCGTGACAGTGCATCGGGAGAGTTATCACGCTGGCCAAAGCACCATAAAATTAACCTTTCAATGTAGTTCGTGCTTTTCTCCGTAGATCCGCGGTGCCAGTCAAGCTACAAGCCGCTGCAAACTAAACCATGCCCCCATAAGAGCTTTGTGTACTACACTGCCAAGAAAAAATGCGCGTGGACATGTGGACGAGGCCCCTTTGGAACCCGAAACGAATGCGACAGAGCCTGTCAAACTCGTGAGTACTAATGCGATTTTTGATTTCTTGTCTGTTTTTCATTATTTCTTTTCTACCTCTCTTTAAAACACGTCACTGATTTCATGATCCTTTATTAAATTAGCTCATAACAAAAAGCATACAAAACAGTGCTCTTGTGAATCTTAAGATGGTATTAATGACAGAAACGATTTCTTAAAATATGCTTCAAAGATTTCTGAACCCTACTTGACAATGACATCGGTTGGCCATATGAAAATAATTTTATTTCCTCTCATTCGATTATGACAGGAATGTCAGCCTCTAGCATACTTCGTAAGCACCCACTATTCTTGGGATGCGCATTGCTACACTTCCCTAAGAAAATCTTTTGTCTTCGCGAAGTGTTTTTACAAGTATGACTATATTCTTTTGCTGCTGTCAGTTTTTGACACCTTTAAAATAAATATTTCAGCTCTACCTGTACCTTAAATTTAGGAATCCTGAGGATCGCATGCATAGTTGCAGACGAGGGCGTGTGCAAAGTGTTATCTATATCTTTTTCATTTTTGCCAGTTTGAAAATGATTGTTTAAAAGGTGGGGAGCACATACCGCCGTTATTATTCAAGGTGGCCGTTTTCTTCAGTACCAATCCAAATATGGTGTGTGATCTCGTGCGCATGTTTCAGTTCCAAGTTTTAAGCGCAAACTTAAATGACAAAGCGTAGTAGTACTCGGGAACGAAAATACGAACTGCAGGTTCGGAGATTCCTAAACGTTTTATCTCCTGCACCTTAGATAAAGGTAGCCTTAGAAACAGTTTGTTTAATGTGCACGTTTTTGCCAACTTTGAATAGTATATTGCAGGATTTCGGAACATAATATGTCTCCAAATAACATCACTGCAAGCAAACTAAAAATACTGCGCATCTCCTGGTGTAGCGGAATGCGTGCAGATTACTGGCTGTTTCTGCATTGCGGATCACTATTACAACGAAGTAATCATCGTGCAGTCCTCATTGCTGCCAAAGAAATCCACTAGTATGCAGAGAAATCTTCACAAAAGGCAGGACGATAGCTATAACTTTTTAGGCTCAGAAAATAAAGCAAATATATTTATACCATCCATTCCAAATCGCTAAGGTAATGAAAGGTTTAAACTAAGCCGTAAGAGGCCGATATAGAATACCCCGTTATAAGCTATTGATTTCTGAAAATGCGTGTTATCGCCTTTATGTAAGGCTAGAGAAAGGTGTTGTTCACGACATATGCAGGCCTTTATACCTCATGACTTGTCCAGCTTCGTTGCAGTGCTATGGTGGAAGCTTTACAGCCGCCAAGGAATTGAAAGCCGATAGGTATGGAAAGTAATGTGATTAAAACGGTAAATAAACATATAAAGTGTCTTTCGGTAACTTCTGCAAGCAAGGAAAGCAGAATTTGTGCTATAAATTCCAGAAATGCTGCTTTATAAGTAATGTTCTCTGGCAAATAAGCTATTTAGTATGCGCTACCATGTCATGTAGACAATGCCGGCCCTTCAAGATTACCGATATCCCTTCCGTGAACTGGCACCTTTGCAGAACTGGGAAAAGTCAGGCGAAGATTTTTCCCGTTAATCGCTGACAGAAAGTACACAGCCGCGCAGCGTCAATGAGATTCTGACACATTGTATGGCCCTCTTGACATTCTCCTTTCGGTCAGGGGAAGTAACTTAAATCAGCGATGTGTTCTTGTTAGCAGCCTTCTTGGCGAAGGTGTAAAGGAATCGCCTGCGCTTAGCTTTGACACCTGTGGCCACAATAACCAACCCTCTTAATCTAGTGCAACGAAAACTGGGTGACTTTCACCATTCTGCTACAATGGAAAACAAGTTGTATTGCGGCTTTGCTGCAACGAAGGAAATCGCCACGTGACATGACAGTTTACAGACCTGTAGCTCTCACTGATTCTAGTAGTAAGAACATGGACTGAGGTATACAACACGTTTAACTTACCTCATTGTAACATGAAGCCGATACAAAGATGCTATGTGAGGAGTTCGCAATTATCGATGTGTTACCAGCATCGTTATTGGTCTCCTGAAGACTAGAGCATAAGAAATGTCGCCAGAGGATGACAGCTCATCTACACCGCGATATCAAAGGCGCACTCGATAATGTTTAGCTCGACTCAAAGTTAGATGCTATGGAATAATATGGAGTTCGTGGAATTCTTTATTAATGAACCTGAAGTCGTTTGAGGACCATGGCGTCTATACGGCGAATCTACGAGGTGGCACGACAAATTTTCCAGTCAATACAGGTGTCGCTCACAGTGTTCAGGTCAAAGTTTCTTCATCTCGGGCTTACCAGCCTTTTGAAACCACTAGTGATTTCAACTTCGATATTCTTGTAAAAACACGACATCTTGATGTGGAAGTGGTGTGTCGCAATTCACGAAGTTCACCAAACATTCTGAAAATTCAGTCCACTTTCCTGCGTATATGCATCGTCAGGGGCTTCAACTTATGCCGCAATGCAAATGTCAAACCGTGTATCAGGTGTGAAACCCTTAGGGCCACCCGACCGATATCTACTGAAGAGGTATCACGCACTGTGATAGGTTGCATCTGATACAGTGTACCTACTTTCTCGGGGTTAGGACTGCTGGCCTTGTCACCGACTAAAAGCGCTGAAGAACGTCCTTTAGGGGGTACTTGGGTTTACACCGCGTAGCTTCGAGATGACATAGATTTTATGAGGCCAGCGGAGCCTGCACTTATTTCTAGCAACAGGTATTATGAGTAAGCGCATCTGCCATATCTAACCAGGAATCGAAATCACTCATTGATGAAGATTAGAAGCGCACGCACACACAGTCTGCTTCAAAGCAATTAGGAGCCTGTGCGGCGGATTTCCTACGGACAACTTGTCAAGATTACATTGCTAAGGTGCCTCGGTCTGTAGTCCTAAAGCCCAACCTAACAACGCCCTTCCCATGGTCAGCAAACAAAATACACACCGCACAACAGGGACTCCAACATGTGGCCCTGTCTTATTTCCCACCAACGTATAGTACCTCGGTGCATGTTTGCGTAGATGGATCAGTGACGAACAGATCTTGAGCGATATCTGCGATAGTGCCTGGAAGCCGCTTAAGCTACCGTTTAAAGCACCCGCATAAAATACCTGTCGCGACAATAGAATTGGCAGACATACAGAAAGGCATCCGCTTGACTGGTTTGCAAAACAATTTATAAAATTCTGCGACTCGAGGTCTGCATTACCCGTCACAAAAATAATCGTGATGTTATTAATGTGCGAGGAACTAGGCGGCCAAATTGAGCTAGCTACCGCTAAATGATGCTGCTCAACGCGGCCAACTTGACTGGAGTAAATAACCAGCCACTGCTAAACATGCGCTTCTTTGGAGTGGATTCCAAGACAACGCAAACGTAGCAGGGGGCGGGAGAATGTCAGGCGAGCGGATAAGATTATCGAGTATGCGGGGATTCGATGACCGCAGCTGGCAGACGAGAGGGTTAATTAGAGACTTGGGAGAGGCATTTCCTTTCTAGTGGGCATCGTCAGGCTGATGATGATGTTGCGGCACAGTGGGATATGGACGCTCTCATGCTTGACCGAAACATGGCTTACGCCAATTTCTTTCAGGGGCTGTATCACGGTTCTGGACGGACGTAGGAACCTAGCTATTTTTGCGTAGGTTTGAGATTCGCTTGAAATGTATTCATTTCAGGTTCTTAATGGCCGTGTATCGTCGCTTAAAGCTATGCACTGCGCACACCAAACGCTGTGTCCACAGGATTGATTTCAACGTAGCTTAAATTGCTTCGACTGAGACATTCCACAGAAAGTTGGGAACATTGTATAAAATTGCTTGCACTGAGGCATTCCAGAGAAAAATCGTCACATTGAATCGGAGTGTCCTCAGTACTGCGATGACATGAGACTACCCGAAGCTTACAAAAATCAATTCAACTCTCGTCCCATTTCCGAGATTCCTCTCTAGGCCTCCAGGGCAAGACTGCATGCGCTCTGGTGGGCGATGAAAGCAGCCTTCAACATTTTTTTAAAGACAGGCCTCACCTTTATATCCCCGCATCCCTTTCCCCCAGTGCACTGAAGAAACTAGTTTTATATACCGGTTAACCTCCCCGCATTTGCTCCTCCCCTTCGTTCTCCTCAAGGTTTTGTTGAAGTCAGGCTATCAGAAAGCTGTTCATTGCCAAGGCAATTTGAACTGCCCACAAAGCGTTGCATACGCGTGATGCCGGGACATATCTGCCTTTGTATTTTGGAGCTCGTGTTTCAAGAGAATATTGGACTAAATCTTCGACACACTGCAAAAGCTTGTCGTGCACTGTACGGAGGGCATATCTGAAGCATGTGTAAGCGATTTGCGTCGGTGTCATTGCAGGACGTAGATTGTGCGCGCCGCGTGTGTAATTTGTGTGACACGACGGCCAGCGACTCCGTTCTGGAACATCTGAGTTGTTCGAATAAAATCGTGCAATTCTTTGTGTTTTCACATTAACAACCTCCACTCGCACTCAGTTTTCATTCCATCTTCCTGGCTGTGAAGCAGCCGGAATGCCGTCACCAAAGGCACACCTTCCTTTTCCCAACCTGTGCCATCTTATGCCCTGTTATTCTGTTCTTCTGCGTCTCTAAATGCTCGATGGTGGCAGCGGTGCCCATGAAGAGCAAGTGGATAAGATTCAGCCTTTATATAGAAACGCTCGCCTATATCACCATCACAAGCTTTTTGTGGCCGCCTTCTGTCATGTTGACCGCCTTTCTCGGTCGATGTGAGTTCAATTACATCATATTCATCTGCACTAGGTCTGTTCTGAGCCACATGCAGAAATTCTTCTAAGGTAGGTGAATGGGTGAAGTACTATTCGGCATGAAACAGCGAATCGTGAGATGAACACGTCAGTGACCAGAAGGAGAAAGACAACCAGCTTGTTCCTACTGCAGGAAACGCTCGAAAGAAGGCGACGAGCACCAAGTTCTCTATCCAGCTGCAAGAGATGTAGGTATTGGTGATGCCTTGTGAACCCTGATATATAACGCAGAATATCTAGCGAGGAACAGCAGTCGAAGCATGGACCGCCAAAAAGTTGACAGCGGATGGCGAGACGCAAAGAGGTGTCTCGAATTGTTCAGGTAGACGGCTTTCTGGAGCTGGTTGGTCGTTGTTGCAGAAAATGACTCAAAAGCGCTAAGCTACGTTGATATATTAAGCTCACATAGAGAGGCGCCTTTCTTTAGTTTCATTTCAAGTTTCCTGTAATTTTTACTGAATCTACACCTTTGTGAGCTATTGATTTAAGTCTCCCAAATTTTGGACCCATTTGAATGAATACCGTCAGCAATTTTCCTTGCATGAGCTCAGATATAATCTCTTTCTTCATCATTTTCACTGGAACGCCAAATCCTAAAAATGTGTCCTGCATTCTCTCGAACTGCAAGTACGCACTCGTCAGCCAAGATCAGATACTTTGTTAGTTTACACATCTTGCTAGTTCTTGCCTTTACCTACTAAGATTTTATTTATGCAATTTAATAGTAATCTTTAGCTAGGATTGTGTTTCGCGAACCTGTAAGACAAGAACTATAAAATGAAATGTCATGAACGGCACTTGAGACAATGCATACTTGCTTAACCGAGGCGGCAAGTGTTCACACATGCTTTTTCAAGGCTAAGCGAGTTACTTCTGGGTGTTGAAGCCAGCTGCATAACTTTGTTTCAGTATGAGAACCTGAATATGTTACGTACAACTTGATAATATTTTCACATAAAGGAGAAAATATCCTCATCCCTACAGCGACCATTCGAACTCTCTTGAAAAGAGGAAAAATAGGAATTGTTATGCCAAGATCCAAAACTAATTTATATTGACAATGTTTTTCCCTTCATAATTTCAGCGGCGGTCTGCAATTGGCTGAGGCCGTTTGAAACCTGCGTGCATTCTCGGAACGTTTACTATTTTGATAAGTCGACTGGCAAGTGCTTGTTGGACAACGGAGGCTGTAGTTACAATGACAACAACTTTCCCGGAGTAGAAGAGTGTCGGTGCACTTGCAAAGCAGGTAAGATTGTTTTTCTTTGTGTAGTGAGTATCCTTACCTTCTTCATCTATTCATCTGAATACCTCTGAGGCAACTTAGCCAGGTAAAATTAGTTTTCTTACTTCAGCCACAGCCGCTACACTATCAAATAGCTTAATCCCTACACTCAACGAGGTGCTGTGCTGTCCTTCGGTACTCCGCTTTTCTTTTTTGTTGTGAGTGTGAATGGCAAAGCCATTAATTAGCCTTTGGTGTCCGGTTCAAGAATTTTGTTCTCCAACTATTCATGTTATGGGAGATTTTGCAGATCATCAGAATTGTTAGTGATGTAAAAATTTTACTCTGATTCATAAGGATCCTCTTTTTTTTCCTTCCGCCACACGTCTATTGCGTGTTCTTTTAGGATCTTTTTATCTCAATCTAAGATTTTTGTTGGCCGCAAAATTATTTCATCTCAAAATGCACAGCCAGGCACATTGATTTTTCTTTAGTTTTTTTTAGTCGGTTCCATACCTCGCACAAATCATTCTGTACACGACATGAAAACGGGCCTTGAAGACGTGTCAAAATATCTTCAAGCCAGGCAGTTAAAAGCATAAACAAAAAACTTTTGAGCAACCTAATGTCAGCTGCGGGAGACATCACTTACTGTAAAAATCGTTCTGATATGTCAGATGATAACAAAGCTTCACTACTAACCTTTACAAAAGGCAAATTAGTTCGCTTAGTGCCGATAAGGACTTCAAATTAAAGGCCATTGCAATGCGCGATAAAATTAAAAAAAAAACACATCGCTCCTGAATGCTCTACGGCGCGAGGAAACGAGCCTATTTCCTCACAACATGGGACATAACCGAATAGCGACGCGCAAAACCCCACTGAAGAAGTGTGGCAATGACAAAGGAAAGAAGTCCTCTCTGTTACATTGCACCAATCAAAGTAATTTCGTTTGCTTCGTCCCTCTAAAGACAGCAGACAGCATGGTTGTCACTGACGCTCTTTTCTTTACCCGCCACGGGCGAACAAAATAAAGTGCCCACCTCGTGGTGCAAGAGCGCTGTGTTCGAATGAAAATGGTTGCCACATTGCACTGCTATCCGCCTTTAGCACAGATTGCATTTGCGTCGGCCTTTTGGCAAACTTATGCTATTAAGTTTGCTTTTGTGCTTAAGATGGGTCTCAATTTGGTTCCATCAGGTTTCATCGCTTTAAAACTTACACAAGGCTTCTTGTTCCTCATAGAGTGGAACTTCCAATCAGAATTAAAAACAACATTGAATTTTATTTGATTTAGTGCCGAATTACTTATTCTTTTACACTAGCTCTAGTGTGGCACCGCTGACTTTTTTTACCCTAACGCGTTTTTTTGCTGTTTCGAACTGCCTCTTTTATTCAAATTTTATCTGTATATTTTTCCCAGCATCGGGTACTCTGGGATTTGTCAGCAAGAGTGAACTAAGTGTCATTGCAACCTGGAACACCTAAACGAAGGCAGTAGAGGAATTACAATGACAGATGGTTCAGTCGGTTGGCAATGGGTACTGTCCGTCACCGGTATTCACAATTATTGCATTTACGCTGCTGGTTTACATTTCTACAAAACCACCCTGGTAGATTCCTCAAACGTTATAGATGAGGACTTTAGGAGCGATTATAACTTGGCCGCTAGCTGCGGCATATTTAACGGCCGCTGGTGTCATATCAGCAGCGTGAGATCATGCGCACAAATCTAAAATTGCAAATGCAGATGAAAGCTCCTGAACTAGTGCCTATAAACACGACGAACATTTTGCTAACACTTATAATCTTCAAGAGAACTCGGGTATATGACAGCACAACAATTTCTGATGAGACAAACAATCCTGTCTAAAGCAAGCAGTATGTTTTCTTTGCGAAACCAAAGCCACATATTAGCCCTCGAGAAATCATTTCGTTTCTGGCCACAGCTCAGAACATATTTCCAGGGTGAAGAATAGACGCCATGCGGTAGGGTTCTTTCTGAAAGACCACGTATTGAATAATGAATAAATGCTTGTATTTACCATTCAGGTTTATATTCCTGGATGCAGAACTAGTGAAAGCTGTTATGTAGCAAACTAACGAGAATTCCGTGCGTTATTTCTTACAGAACATAGTCATGAATAGAAACACTGAATTTACCTGATCATTTATAAAATGAATGTCACAATTCCAGCCGACTCCTAATCGTTGCGCATGATGTTACCTATTGAGGACAGGAACATCAATCACCCCCTACGCTGCCCACATTGCCTCCGTCGGTTTAGGAAGTTAAACCCCTTAAACCCTAACCAAAGCAGCACGCAGAGAACTTCTTTGGTGCGGTGGCAAGTTCGAGTTTTCAGAGAAAAGTAAGGATTCTCCAGTTTCCCTATATTTACTCAAAATTTAGAAGTGCTGGCATATAATTAGTTTAACGTCTTTCTGCAATACGTCAAGGTTTTTGGAAGGAATATTTGATAATTTTTGCTTAAGCACCTCGCATTGCTTTCAGGAAGTTAGTATTGTTGGGAAGATTTCAAACTCGTGCTGAACCGAACTCCAGGGTTATTTAGTGCGGAGAAAGAATAATGGCTCTTCCAAACCAAGAAATATAAATGAAAGTAACCATTTTTCACAGAGCGGCTACCAAGCGCTGTATAGCGCTCTCACTTCTTTCTTCACTCATGCGGTGAAATGAGTCACTACGAGTCACGCTCCGGTGTAGCGGTGGTCCCGGGTTCGAACCCCGGACCAGGACGAATTTTTTTTTAACTACGAGGTTTCTGTGAAAGCTGTGTAGCTTTCCTTTGTGGCCGTATGGCTGCGCTCGGGTGGACGTCAATGAGTAATTAGTCGCTTATTACAGTCACTAAAAACATAGCAACTTAAGGGGCTAAAAAAACCTGCGCAGCCATAAGTATTGAAGATAGGGAACAAAGGACTAGTTAGTAAAGCAGGTTTCCAGGAAACATTGCACCTCAGAAGAAAACAAAATGACCACGAGAGAACTGAGTTCTTGTACAAGCAAAACGTGGCGTCAGCACCTAAGATCTTTAAAAAAACGCCGCAGCTGTGCGATCGCTTACTTTGCATCTCGTTAATATCGGAGTGAAACACCATGTTTTATTGTTAATCTATTTTTTTTTGCAAGGGATTGGTAAATGGTAGGGACAAGAGGTATAGAATCAAGTCACAATTTTTTACTCGCTTCACTTGATGTGCTGACTTGTTTACCCTAGACTTCTCCCTGCGTCTAGTGTAAATAAGATAGCGGTATCCTGTTTATGGTGACTAATTCCCTGAGAAACTCGGGCTGAGAGGAATGCCATGATGTAGGACTGACATCGCACCGTACGCAAGCCTGCAACGTTTTGCATTGATTGGAATCAGATCGCCGCTCTCGGGATCCAACTCGCATTTACATTACCACATTTTTACGAGATTTTTAGCCTAGTAAATTGAAAACCAATCAAATTAGCCATGTCAAATATAGGTTTTTAGTAAAAATCAGTACTGATGCTTGTTTTAAACATAGCATAGTTGTTATCAAAAGTAATGGAGCCCTCTCTAGGCCGAGATTTTTCGAATTTCCCTCCAATAGGGAATAAAAACGGCACAGCAACTCACATGGAAGTATTCTTTCTTCTTTAAAAACTTCAGTGCCTGAGAAAGAGACGCACCCTTTGTCTAGGTTTCAGGCGAATAATTTACCTAGGCCGACTTAATTTGACTTACTGGGACAATGATTGACTGGTATTCTTTGCAAAAGTCTGAATTTCCTCTGCCGTTCTCAGCTCACTGTTGCAATATATTGGATAATTGAAAATTATACTTTCCGAATTATTAAATGCGACGGGATGTTGAGATTTTCGATTAATTTTTTGCGTTTGAAATAAAGAAGACATCTTTTTGTTACAGATTAAAGGTCAATGGCGGTTCTCAACTGGCACTTCAGTTTAAATTGAGGTGAATACCGCCATGCAGCAAGCAGCAAACCTGACTTTCAATGAATAGATGCACCGAATATTTTTCACTGCGTGGAAAAATTCAATTGTAGGATGGGGGTTGTGACTCAGCAGAACCTAGGTCGCTCTGCAACGTTCAGCAAAGGTTCAGCCAAACGTTCGGGCTGCGAGCGAGCGTCACACCTCAGGATCGTCGTCTTCTTTCACTACCACAGCTCATCACAGTGAGAGAGCGCGGCTGCTACACTACACAATAAATAATTGGCAAAGTATCTCTGTGTCATAGGGGTCTTAATTCCAGATAAGCGATCACATTTGGTGGCATGTACCCGTATAAAGTGGCAACGCTAGACAGGATGCCATACACCGGTTAATTTCAAACAACTATGGAGCTTTCAACGTCCGGTACATTTATTATACGACACATTTTTAGCACTAAGATAGCAGTGAAATCTGCGCAGATCTGCAAGATACACGGAAACGAAGAAGTTTATCACACTTTATGTGGATTTAAAGCGCCCTGAATAAGTGACTATGACGTGTGACCTCTTTGAGCTGACTTATAGTCGAAATTCAACGGCCCATCGGAACGCTTGTAAGAAACTAACCCAAACTTAGTCCCGCGCTGCAACCCACCAAAGTTGCCATGCTCGCGCAAAAAGCAAGCAAGATACCCTCCAGTTATTGCAATCAAAGGCCAAAAAAAAAATCTCAGCCTAAAATAAATGCTGAACACTCATTAAATAAACAGCGCCATCGTTCGCGTATTCACGGCAGTAATTTCTTGTGCTCGATGAGAAAAGTGTACCGACTGTTGCGTAAATCAGAGAAAATCGAAAAAAAAATCTCTCGGACTAACCGCACGTTTGTTCGGGCTCAAAGTTCGCCCAGAGGTTGCATATGATGGTCAGTTTTGTTTTATACTTCATTCAGGTGGGGTACTTGCCTGATTCGATCAGAATTATTTGGAAATCCCCATCGTCTGCAGCGACGACGAACCGAAACAGAAAAACTTCACAGCACTGGTACCCGTGGCGCCATCTCGCACCCACCGGAGAAACGAGACCTCGATTTTTCGCTGATTCGCAGCAGAGACCACCAAGCATTTAGCACAGCTGGGTTTCTCCGGTCAGTGCAAGATGGCGCCACGGGTACCACTGCTGCGAAGCCTTTCAGTTTTGGTTCGTCGACGCCGCAGACGATGGGAATTTTCAAATAATTTTGACCGAATCAGGCAAGTACCCCACCTGAATGAAATATAAAACAAAACTGACCACCATATGCAACCTCTGGGCGAAATTTGAGCCCGAACAAACGTGCGGTTATGCCGAGAGAATTTTTTTTTCGATTTTTTCTGATTTACGCAACACGCGATATTCTAGAATACGCTTGCTTAAATTTCTTCTGAGCGCCAACTGACATATGCATTAACCTAAGTTTCCGAGCATTTCTAAAAGACTGTGTACATAGCTGCTAGGAAGCGTCAGTGCGTTCTTCTGATGAAATAAAACAGCGCAAGGAACGGGACGAAACACGAAGGAGCAAAACACAGACACGGGTTCTTCTACGCGGTCATCTGATCATGTGTTCCCGCTCAAAAGAAGTCTGGGCCCTTTTTTCTCCCTACTTTGATGACGAGGACGACGATGTTTCTGAAAGCTCACTTGTAACACTTTGTAACAAGCGGCAGTAGCAGAATTGTTGTGCTTTCGAGTTTCACAGACGAGTCTTGAGGCGTCAACTCGAAGCCTAACGGATAGTCGCATGCAATACACATAATATTTTGTGAGCACCTAGAACAGTGCTCTATATGTGAA